>NW_026943935.1:0-37132 GCF_035594765.1 Anolis carolinensis
GAATTTTTTAATTTATTTTTTGAAATGTATTTTTTACGGGAAAACTACAAGTCCCAGCTCCTTGAAATTTGGTCACCATCCGCCCACGGGCCACGGGACCACTCGTACCTCGTTTCGGATTTTTTTCGACCACCGGCCGAGATTTTGCGAATTTTTTAATTTATTTTTTGAAATGTATTTTTTACGGGAAAACTACAAGTCCCAGCTCCTTGAAATTTGGTCACCATCCGCCCACGGGCCACGGGACCACTCGTACCTCGTTTCGGATTTTTTCGACCACCGGCCGAGATTTTGCGAATTTTTAATTTATTTTTTGAAATGTATTTTTTACGGGAAAACTACAAGTCCCAGCTCCTTGAAATTTGGTCACCATCCGCCCACGGGCCACGGGACCACTCGTACCACGTTTCGGATTTTTTCGACCACCGGCCGAGATTTTGCGAATTTTTTAATTTATTTTTTGAAATGTATTTTTTACGGGAAAACTACAAGTCCCCAGCTCCTTGAAATTTGGTCACCATCCGCCCACGGGCCACGGGACCACTCGTACCACGTTTCGGATTTTTTCGACCACCGGCCGAGATTTTGCGAATTTTTTAATTTATTTTTTGAAATGTATTTTTTACGGGAAAACTACAAGTCCCAGCTCCTTGAAATTTGGTCACCATCCGCCCACGGGCCACGGGACCACTCGTACCACGTTTCGGATTTTTTCGACCACCGGCCGAGATTTTGCGAATTTTTTAATTTATTATTTGAAAAGTATTTTTTACGGGAAAACTACAAGTCCCAGCTCCTTGAAATTTGGTCACCATCCGCCCACGGGCCACGGGACCACTCGTACCACGTTTCGGAATTTTTTCGACCACCGGCCGAGATTTTGCGAATTTTTTAATTTATTATTTGAAAAGTATTTTTTACGGGAAAACTACAAGTCCCAGCTCCTTGAAATTTGGTCACCATCCGCCCACGGGCCACGGGACCACTCGTACCACGTTTCGGATTTTTTCGACCACCGGCCGAGATTTTGCGAATTTTTTAATTTATTTTTTGAAATGTATTTTTTACGGGAAAACTACAAGTCCCAGCTCCTTGAAATTTGGTCACCATCCGCCCACGGGCCACGGGACCACTCGTACCTCGTTTCGGATTTTTTCGACCACCGGCCGAGATTTTGCGAATTTTTTAATTTATTTTTTGAAATGTATTTTTTACGGGGAAAACTACAAGTCCCAGCTCCTTGAAATTTGGTCACCATCCGCCCACGGGCCACGGGACCACTCGTACCTCGTTTCGGATTTTTTCGACCACCGGCCGAGATTTTGCGAATTTTTTTAATTTATTTTTTGAAATGTATTTTTTACGGGAAAACTACAAGTCCCAGCTCCTTGAAATTTGGTCACCATCCGCCCACGGGCCACGGGACCACTCGTACCACGTTTCGGATTTTTTTCGACCACCGGCCGAGATTTTGCGAATTTTTTAATTTATTATTTGAAATGTATTTTTTACGGGAAAACTACAAGTCCCAGCTCCTTGAAATTTGGTCACCATCCGCCCACGGGCCACGGGACCACTCGTACCACGTTTCGGATTTTTTCGACCACCGGCCGAGATTTTGCGAATTTTTTAATTTATTTTTTGAAAAGTATTTTTTACGGGAAAACTACAAGTCCCAGCTCCTTGAAATTTGGTCACCATCCGCCCACGGGCCACGGGACCACTCGTACCACGTTTCGGATTTTTTCGACCACCGGCCGAGATTTTGCGAATTTTTTAATTTATTTTTTGAAAAGTATTTTTTACGGGAAAACTACAAGTCCCAGCTCCTTGAAATTTGGTCACCATCCGCCCACGGGCCACGGGACCACTCGTACCACGTTTCGGATTTTTTCGACCACCGGCCGAGATTTTGCGAATTTTTTAATTTATTTTTTGAAATGTATTTTTTACGGGAAAACTACAAGTCCCAGCTCCTTGAAATTTGGTCACCATCCGCCCACGGGCCACGGGACCACTCGTACCACGTTTCGGATTTTTTCGACCACCGGCCGAGATTTTGCGAATTTTTTAATTTATTTTTTGAAATGTATTTTTTACGGGAAAACTACAAGTCCCAGCTCCTTGAAATTTGGTCACCATCCGCCCACGGGCCACGGGACCACTCGTACCACGTTTCGGATTTTTTCGACCACCGGCCGAGATTTTGCGAATTTTTTAATTTATTTTTTGAAAAGTATTTTTTACGGGAAAACTACAAGTCCCAGCTCCTTGAAATTTGGTCACCATCCGCCCACGGGCCACGGGACCACTCGTACCACGTTTCGGATTTTTTCGACCACCGGCCGAGATTTTGCGAATTTTTTAATTTATTTTTTGAAAAGTATTTTTTACGGGAAAACTACAAGTCCCAGCTCCTTGAAATTTGGTCACCATCCGCCCACGGGCCACGGGACCACTCGTACCACGTTTCGGATTTTTTCGACCACCGGCCGAGATTTTGCGAATTTTTTAATTTATTATTTGAAAAGTATTTTTTACGGGAAAACTACAAGTCCCAGCTCCTTGAAATTTGGTCACCATCCGCCCACGGGCCACGGGACCACTCGTACCACGTTTCGGATTTTTTCGACCACCGGCCGAGATTTTGCGAATTTTTTAATTTATTATTTGAAAAGTATTTTTTACGGGAAAACTACAAGTCCCAGCTCCTTGAAATTTGGTCACCATCCGCCCACGGGCCACGGGACCACTCGTACCACGTTTCGGATTTTTTCGACCACCGGCCGAGATTTTGCGAATTTTTTAATTTATTTTTTGAAATGTATTTTTTACGGGAAAACTACAAGTCCCAGCTCCTTGAAATTTGGTCACCATCCGCCCACGGGCCACGGGACCACTCGTACCACGTTTCGGATTTTTTCGACCACCGGCCGAGATTTTGCGAATTTTTTAATTTATTTTTTGAAATGTATTTTTTACGGGAAAACTACAAGTCCCAGCTCCTTGAAATTTGGTCACCATCCGCCCACGGGCCACGGGACCACTCGTACCACGTTTCGGATTTTTTCGACCACCGGCCGAGATTTTGCGAATTTTTTAATTTATTTTTTGAAATGTATTTTTTACGGGAAAACTACAAGTCCCAGCTCCTTGAAATTTGGTCACCATCCGCCCACGGGCCACGGGACCACTCGTACCACGTTTCGGATTTTTTCGACCACCGGCCGAGATTTTGCGAATTTTTTAATTTATTTTTTGAAATGTATTTTTTACGGGAAAACTACAAGTCCCAGCTCCTTGAAATTTGGTCACCATCCGCCCACGGGCCACGGGACCACTCGTACCACGTTTCGGATTTTTTCGACCACCGGCCGAGATTTTGCGAATTTTTTAATTTATTTTTTGAAATGTATTTTTTACGGGAAAACTACAAGTCCCAGCTCCTTGAAATTTGGTCACCATCCGCCCACGGGCCACGGGACCACTCGTACCACGTTTCGGATTTTTTCGACCACCGGCCGAGATTTTGCGAATTTTTTAATTTATTTTTTGAAATGTATTTTTTACGGGAAAACTACAAGTCCCAGCTCCTTGAAATTTGGTCACCATCCGCCCACGGGCCACGGGACCACTCGTACCACGTTTCGGATTTTTTCGACCACCGGCCGAGATTTTGCGAATTTTTTAATTTATTTTTTGAAATGTATTTTTTACGGGAAAACTACAAGTCCCAGCTCCTTGAAATTTGGTCACCATCCGCCCACGGGCCACGGGACCACTCGTACCACGTTTCGGATTTTTTCGACCACCGGCCGAGATTTTGCGAATTTTTTAATTTATTTTTTGAAAAGTATTTTTTACGGGAAAACTACAAGTCCCAGCTCCTTGAAATTTGGTCACCATCCGCCCACGGGCCACGGGACCACTCGTACCACGTTTCGGATTTTTTCGACCACCGGCTGAGATTTTGCGAATTTTTTAATTTATTATTTGAAAAGTATTTTTTACGGGAAAACTACAAGTCCCAGCTCCTTGAAATTTGGTCACCATCCGCCCACGGGCCACGGGACCACTCGTACCACGTTTCGGATTTTTTCGACCACCGGCCGAGATTTTGCGAATTTTTTAATTTATTTTTTGAAATGTATTTTTTACGGGAAAACTACAAGTCCCAGCTCCTTGAAATTTGGTCACCATCCGCCCACGGGCCACGGGACCACTCGTACCACGTTTCGGATTTTTTCGACCACCGGCCGAGATTTTGCGAATTTTTTAATTTATTTTTTGAAATGTATTTTTTACGGGAAAACTACAAGTCCCAGCTCCTTGAAATTTGGTCACCATCCGCCCACGGGCCACGGGACCACTCGTACCACGTTTCGGATTTTTTCGACCACCGGCCGAGATTTTGCGAATTTTTTAATTTATTTTTTGAAATGTATTTTTTACGGGAAAACTACAAGTCCCAGCTCCTTGAAATTTGGTCACCATCCGCCCACGGGCCACGGGACCACTCGTACCACGTTTCGGATTTTTTCGACCACCGGCCGAGATTTTGCGAATTTTTTAATTTATTATTTGAAAAGTATTTTTTACGGGAAAACTACAAGTCCCAGCTCCTTGAAATTTGGTCACCATCCGCCCACGGGCCACGGGACCACTCGTACCACGTTTCGGATTTTTTCGACCACCGGCCGAGATTTTGCGAATTTTTTAATTTATTATTTGAAAAGTATTTTTTACGGGAAAACTACAAGTCCCAGCTCCTTGAAATTTGGTCACCATCCGCCCACGGGCCACGGGACCACTCGTACCACGTTTCGGATTTTTTCGACCACCGGCCGAGATTTTGCGAATTTTTTAATTTATTATTTGAAAAGTATTTTTTACGGGAAAACTACAAGTCCCAGCTCCTTGAAATTTGGTCACCATCCGCCCACGGGCCACGGGACCACTCGTACCACGTTTCGGATTTTTTCGACCACCGGCCGAGATTTTGCGAATTTTTTAATTTATTTTTTGAAATGTATTTTTTACGGGAAAACTACAAGTCCCAGCTCCTTGAAATTTGGTCACCATCCGCCCACGGGCCACGGGACCACTCGTACCACGTTTCGGATTTTTTCGACCACCGGCCGAGATTTTGCGAATTTTTTAATTTATTTTTTGAAATGTATTTTTTACGGGAAAACTACAAGTCCCAGCTCCTTGAAATTTGGTCACCATCCGCCCACGGGCCACGGGACCACTCGTACCACGTTTCGGATTTTTTCGACCACCGGCCGAGATTTTGCGAATTTTTTAATTTATTTTTTGAAATGTATTTTTTACGGGAAAACTACAAGTCCCAGCTCCTTGAAATTTGGTCACCATCCGCCCACGGGCCACGGGACCACTCGTACCACGTTTCGGATTTTTTCGACCACCGGCCGAGATTTTGCGAATTTTTTAATTTATTTTTTGAAATGTATTTTTTACGGGAAAACTACAAGTCCCAGCTCCTTGAAATTTGGTCACCATCCGCCCACGGGCCACGGGACCACTCGTACCACGTTTCGGATTTTTTCGACCACCGGCCGAGATTTTGCGAATTTTTTAATTTATTTTTTGAAATGTATTTTTTTACGGGAAAACTACAAGTCCCAGCTCCTTGAAATTTGGTCACCATCCGCCCACGGGCCACGGGACCACTCGTACCACGTTTCGGATTTTTTCGACCACCGGCCGAGATTTTGCGAATTTTTTAATTTATTTTTTGAAATGTATTTTTTACGGGAAAACTACAAGTCCCAGCTCCTTGAAATTTGGTCACCATCCGCCCACGGGCCACGGGACCACTCGTACCACGTTTCGGATTTTTTCGACCACCGGCCGAGATTTTGCGAATTTTTTAATTTATTATTTGAAAAGTATTTTTTACGGGAAAACTACAAGTCCCAGCTCCTTGAAATTTGGTCACCATCCGCCCACGGGCCACGGGACCACTCGTACCACGTTTCGGATTTTTTCGACCACCGGCCGAGATTTTGCGAATTTTTTAATTTATTATTTGAAAAGTATTTTTTACGGGAAAACTACAAGTCCCAGCTCCTTGAAATTTGGTCACCATCCGCCCACGGGCCACGGGACCACTCGTACCACGTTTCGGATTTTTTCGACCACCGGCCGAGATTTTGCGAATTTTTTAATTTATTATTTGAAAAGTATTTTTTACAGGAAAACTACAAGTCCCAGCTCCTTGAAATTTGGTCACCATCCGCCCACGGGCCACGGGACCACTCGTACCTCGTTTCGGATTTTTTCGACCACCGGCCGAGATTTTGCGAATTTTTTAATTTATTTTTTGAAATGTATTTTTTACGGGAAAACTACAAGTCCCAGCTCCTTGAAATTTGGTCACCATCCGCCCACGGGCCACGGGACCACTCGTACCTCGTTTCGGATTTTTTCGACCACCGGCCGAGATTTTGCGAATTTTTTAATTTATTTTTTGAAATGTATTTTTTACGGGAAAACTACAAGTCCCAGCTCCTTGAAATTTGGTCACCATCCGCCCACGGGCCACGGGACCACTCGTACCTCGTTTCGGATTTTTTTGACCACCGGCCGAGATTTTGCGAATTTTTTAATTTATTTTTTGAAATGTATTTTTTACGGGAAAACTACAAGTCCCAGCTCCTTGAAATTTGGTCACCATCCGCCCACGGGCCACGGGACCACTCGTACCACGTTTCGGATTTTTTCGACCACCGGCCGAGATTTTGCGAATTTTTTAATTTATTTTTTGAAATGTATTTTTTACGGGAAAACTACAAGTCCCAGCTCCTTGAAATTTGGTCACCATCCGCCCACGGGCCACGGGACCACTCGTACCACGTTTCGGATTTTTTCGACCACCGGCCGAGATTTTGCGAATTTTTTAATTTATTTTTTGAAATGTATTTTTTACGGGAAAACTACAAGTCCCAGCTCCTTGAAATTTGGTCACCATCCGCCCACGGGCCACGGGACCACTCGTACCACGTTTCGGATTTTTTCGACCACCGGCCGAGATTTTGCGAATTTTTTAATTTATTTTTTGAAATGTATTTTTTACGGGAAAACTACAAGTCCCAGCTCCTTGAAATTTGGTCACCATCCGCCCACGGGCCACGGGACCACTCGTACCACGTTTCGGATTTTTTCGACCACCGGCCGAGATTTTGCGAATTTTTTAATTTATTTTTTGAAATGTATTTTTTACGGGAAAACTACAAGTCCCAGCTCCTTGAAATTTGGTCACCATCCGCCCACGGGCCACGGGACCACTCGTACCACGTTTCGGATTTTTTCGACCACCGGCCGAGATTTTGCGAATTTTTTAATTTATTTTTTGAAATGTATTTTTTACGGGAAAACTACAAGTCCCAGCTCCTTGAAATTTGGTCACCATCCGCCCACGGGCCACGGGACCACTCGTACCACGTTTCGGATTTTTTCGACCACCGGCCGAGATTTTGCGAATTTTTTAATTTATTTTTTGAAATGTATTTTTTACGGGAAAACTACAAGTCCCAGCTCCTTGAAATTTGGTCACCATCCGCCCACGGGCCACGGGACCACTCGTACCACGTTTCGGATTTTTTCGACCACCGGCCGAGATTTTGCGAATTTTTTAATTTATTTTTTGAAATGTATTTTTTACGGGAAAACTACAAGTCCCAGCTCCTTGAAATTTGGTCACCATCCGCCCACGGGCCACGGGACCACTCGTACCACGTTTCGGATTTTTTCGACCACCGGCCGAGATTTTGCGAATTTTTTAATTTATTTTTTGAAATGTATTTTTTACGGGAAAACTACAAGTCCCAGCTCCTTGAAATTTGGTCACCATCCGCCCACGGGCCACGGGACCACTCGTACCACGTTTCGGATTTTTTCGACCACCGGCCGAGATTTTGCGAATTTTTTAATTTATTATTTGAAAAGTATTTTTTACGGGAAAACTACAAGTCCCAGCTCCTTGAAATTTGGTCACCATCCGCCCACGGGCCACGGGACCACTCGTACCACGTTTCGGATTTTTTCGACCACCGGCCGAGATTTTGCGAATTTTTTAATTTATTATTTGAAAAGTATTTTTTACGGGAAAACTACAAGTCCCAGCTCCTTGAAATTTGGTCACCATCCGCCCACGGGCCACGGGACCACTCGTACCACGTTTCGGATTTTTTCGACCACCGGCCGAGATTTTGCGAATTTTTTAATTTATTATTTGAAAAGTATTTTTTACGGGAAAACTACAAGTCCCAGCTCCTTGAAATTTGGTCACCATCCGCCCACGGGCCACGGGACCACTCGTACCTCGTTTCGGATTTTTTCGACCACCGGCCGAGATTTTGCGAATTTTTTAATTTATTTTTTGAAATGTATTTTTTACGGGAAAACTACAAGTCCCAGCTCCTTGAAATTTGGTCACCATCCGCCCACGGGCCACGGGACCACTCGTACCTCGTTTCGGATTTTTTCGACCACCGGCCGAGATTTTGCGAATTTTTTAATTTATTTTTTGAAATGTATTTTTTACGGGAAAACTACAAGTCCCAGCTCCTTGAAATTTGGTCACCATCCGCCCACGGGCCACGGGACCACTCGTACCTCGTTTCGGATTTTTTTGACCACCGGCCGAGATTTTGCGAATTTTTTAATTTATTTTTTGAAATGTATTTTTTACGGGAAAACTACAAGTCCCAGCTCCTTGAAATTTGGTCACCATCCGCCCACGGGCCACGGGACCACTCGTACCACGTTTCGGATTTTTTCGACCACCGGCCGAGATTTTGCGAATTTTTTAATTTATTATTTGAAATGTATTTTTTACGGGAAAACTACAAGTCCCAGCTCCTTGAAATTTGGTCACCATCCGCCCACGGGCCACGGGACCACTCGTACCACGTTTCGGATTTTTTCGACCACCGGCCGAGATTTTGCGAATTTTTTAATTTATTTTTTGAAATGTATTTTTTACGGGAAAACTACAAGTCCCAGCTCCTTGAAATTTGGTCACCATCCGCCCACGGGCCACGGGACCACTCGTACCACGTTTCGGATTTTTTCGACCACCGGCCGAGATTTTGCGAATTTTTTAATTTATTTTTTGAAATGTATTTTTTACGGGAAAACTACAAGTCCCAGCTCCTTGAAATTTGGTCACCATCCGCCCACGGGCCACGGGACCACTCGTACCACGTTTCGGATTTTTTCGACCACCGGCCGAGATTTTGCGAATTTTTTAATTTATTTTTTGAAATGTATTTTTTACGGGAAAACTACAAGTCCCAGCTCCTTGAAATTTGGTCACCATCCGCCCACGGGCCACGGGACCACTCGTACCACGTTTCGGATTTTTTCGACCACCGGCCGAGATTTTGCGAATTTTTTAATTTATTTTTTGAAATGTATTTTTTACGGGAAAACTACAAGTCCCAGCTCCTTGAAATTTGGTCACCATCCGCCCACGGGCCACGGGACCACTCGTACCACGTTTCGGATTTTTTCGACCACCGGCCGAGATTTTGCGAATTTTTTAATTTATTTTTTGAAATGTATTTTTTACGGGAAAACTACAAGTCCCAGCTCCTTGAAATTTGGTCACCATCCGCCCACGGGCCACGGGACCACTCGTACCACGTTTCGGATTTTTTTTGACCACCGGCCGAGATTTTGCGAATTTTTTAATTTATTATTTGAAAAGTATTTTTTACGGGAAAACTACAAGTCCCAGCTCCTTGAAATTTGGTCACCATCCGCCCACGGGCCACGGGACCACTCGTACCACGTTTCGGATTTTTTCGACCACCGGCCGAGATTTTGCGAATTTTTTAATTTATTATTTGAAATGTATTTTTTACGGGAAAACTACAAGTCCCAGCTCCTTGAAATTTGGTCACCATCCGCCCACGGGCCACGGGACCACTCGTACCACGTTTCGGATTTTTTCGACCACCGGCCGAGATTTTGCGAATTTTTTAATTTATTATTTGAAAAGTATTTTTTACGGGAAAACTACAAGTCCCAGCTCCTTGAAATTTGGTCACCATCCGCCCACGGGCCACGGGACCACTCGTACCACGTTTCGGATTTTTTCGACCACCGGCCGAGATTTTGCGAATTTTTTAATTTATTATTTGAAAAGTATTTTTTACGGGAAAACTACAAGTCCCAGCTCCTTGAAATTTGGTCACCATCCGCCCACGGGCCACGGGACCACTCGTACCACGTTTCGGATTTTTTCGACCACCGGCCGAGATTTTGCGAATTTTTTAATTTATTATTTGAAAAGTATTTTTTACGGGAAAACTACAAGTCCCAGCTCCTTGAAATTTGGTCACCATCCGCCCACGGGCCACGGGACCACTCGTACCACGTTTCGGATTTTTTCGACCACCGGCCGAGATTTTGCGAATTTTTTAATTTATTATTTGAAAAGTATTTTTTACGGGAAAACTACAAGTCCCAGCTCCTTGAAATTTGGTCACCATCCGCCCACGGGCCACGGGACCACTCGTACCACGTTTCGGATTTTTTCGACCACCGGCCGAGATTTTGCGAATTTTTTAATTTATTTTTTGAAATGTATTTTTTACGGGAAAACTACAAGTCCCAGCTCCTTGAAATTTGGTCACCATCCGCCCACGGGCCACGGGACCACTCGTACCACGTTTCGGATTTTTTCGACCACCGGCCGAGATTTTGCGAATTTTTTAATTTATTTTTTGAAATGTATTTTTTACGGGAAAACTACAAGTCCCAGCTCCTTGAAATTTGGTCACCATCCGCCCACGGGCCACGGGACCACTCGTACCACGTTTCGGATTTTTTCGACCACCGGCCGAGATTTTGCGAATTTTTTAATTTATTTTTTGAAATGTATTTTTTACGGGAAAACTACAAGTCCCAGCTCCTTGAAATTTGGTCACCATCCGCCCACGGGCCACGGGACCACTCGTACCACGTTTCGGATTTTTTCGACCACCGGCCGAGATTTTGCGAATTTTTTAATTTATTTTTTGAAATGTATTTTTTACGGGGAAAACTACAAGTCCCAGCTCCTTGAAATTTGGTCACCATCCGCCCACGGGCCACGGGACCACTCGTACCACGTTTCGGATTTTTTCGACCACCGGCCGAGATTTTGCGAATTTTTTAATTTATTTTTTGAAATGTATTTTTTACGGGAAAACTACAAGTCCCAGCTCCTTGAAATTTGGTCACCATCCGCCCACGGGCCACGGGACCACTCGTACCACGTTTCGGATTTTTTCGACCACCGGCCGAGATTTTGCGAATTTTTTAATTTATTTTTTGAAATGTATTTTTTACGAGAAAACTACAAGTCCCAGCTCCTTGAAATTTGGTCACCATCCGCCCACGGGCCACGGGACCACTCGTACCACGTTTCGGATTTTTTCGACCACCGGCCGAGATTTTGCGAATTTTTTAATTTATTATTTGAAAAGTATTTTTTACGGGAAAACTACAAGTCCCAGCTCCTTGAAATTTGGTCACCATCCGCCCACGGGCCACGGGACCACTCGTACCACGTTTCGGATTTTTTCGACCACCGGCCGAGATTTTGCGAATTTTTTAATTTATTATTTGAAAAGTATTTTTTACGGGAAAACTACAAGTCCCAGCTCCTTGAAATTTGGTCACCATCCGCCCACGGGCCACGGGACCACTCGTACCACGTTTCGGATTTTTTCGACCACCGGCCGAGATTTTGCGAATTTTTTAATTTATTATTTGAAAAGTATTTTTTACGGGAAAACTACAAGTCCCAGCTCCTTGAAATTTGGTCACCATCCGCCCACGGGCCACGGGACCACTCGTACCACGTTTCGGATTTTTTCGACCACCGGCCGAGATTTTGCGAATTTTTTAATTTATTTTTTGAAATGTATTTTTTACGGGAAAACTACAAGTCCCAGCTCCTTGAAATTTGGTCACCATCCGCCCACGGGCCACGGGACCACTCGTACCACGTTTCGGATTTTTTCGACCACCGGCCGAGATTTTGCGAATTTTTTAATTTATTATTTGAAATGTATTTTTTACGAGAAAACTACAAGTCCCAGCTCCTTGAAATTTGGTCACCATCCGCCCACGGGCCACGGGACCACTCGTACCACGTTTCGGATTTTTTCGACCACCGGCCGAGATTTTGCGAATTTTTTAATTTATTTTTTGAAATGTATTTTTTACGGGAAAACTACAAGTCCCAGCTCCTTGAAATTTGGTCACCATCCGCCCACGGGCCACGGGACCACTCGTACCACGTTTCGGATTTTTTCGACCACCGGCCGAGATTTTGCGAATTTTTTAATTTATTTTTTGAAATGTATTTTTTACGGGGAAAACTACAAGTCCCAGCTCCTTGAAATTTGGTCACCATCCGCCCACGGGCCACGGGGCCACTCGTACCACGTTTCGGATTTTTTCGACCACCGGCCGAGATTTTGCGAATTTTTTAATTTATTTTTTGAAATGTATTTTTTACGGGAAAACTACAAGTCCCAGCTCCTTGAAATTTGGTCACCATCCGCCCACGGGCCACGGGGCCACTCGTACCACGTTTCGGATTTTTTCGACCACCGGCCGAGATTTTGCGAATTTTTTAATTTATTTTTTGAAATGTATTTTTTACGGGAAAACTACAAGTCCCAGCTCCTTGAAATTTGGTCACCATCCGCCCACGGGCCACGGGACCACTCGTACCACGTTTCGGATTTTTTCGACCACCGGCCGAGATTTTGCGAATTTTTTAATTTATTTTTTGAAATGTATTTTTTACGGGAAAACTACAAGTCCCAGCTCCTTGAAATTTGGTCACCATCCGCCCACGGGCCACGGGACCACTCGTACCACGTTTCGGATTTTTTCGACCACCGGCCGAGATTTTGCGAATTTTTTAATTTATTTTTTGAAAAGTATTTTTTACGGGAAAACTACAAGTCCCAGCTCCTTGAAATTTGGTCACCATCCGCCCACGGGCCACGGGACCACTCGTACCACGTTTCGGATTTTTTCGACCACCGGCCGAGATTTTGCGAATTTTTTAATTTATTATTTGAAATGTATTTTTTACGGGAAAACTACAAGTCCCAGCTCCTTGAAATTTGGTCACCATCCGCCCACGGGCCACGGGACCACTCGTACCACGTTTCGGATTTTTTCGACCACCGGCCGAGATTTTGCGAATTTTTTAATTTATTTTTTGAAATGTATTTTTTACGGGAAAACTACAAGTCCCAGCTCCTTGAAATTTGGTCACCATCCGCCCACGGGCCACGGGACCACTCGTACCACGTTTCGGATTTTTTCGACCACCGGCCGAGATTTTGCTAATTTTTTAATTTATTTTTTGAAATGTATTTTTTACGGGAAAACTACAAGTCCCAGCTCCTTGAAATTTGGTCACCATCCGCCCACGGGCCACGGGACCACTCGTACCACGTTTCGGATTTTTTCGACCACCGGCCGAGATTTTGCGAATTTTTTAATTTATTTTTTGAAATGTATTTTTTACGGGAAAACTACAAGTCCCAGCTCCTTGAAAATTTGGTCACCATCCGCCCACGGGCCACGGGACCACTCGTACCACGTTTCGGATTTTTTCGACCACCGGCCGAGATTTTGCGAATTTTTTAATTTATTTTTTGAAATGTATTTTTTACGGGAAAACTACAAGTCCCAGCTCCTTGAAATTTGGTCACCATCCGCCCACGGGCCACGGGACCACTCGTACCACGTTTTGGATTTTTTCGACCACCGGCCGAGATTTTGCGAATTTTTTAATTTATTTTTTGAAATGTATTTTTTACGGGAAAACTACAAGTCCCAGCTCCTTGAAATTTGGTCACCATCCGCCCACGGGCCACGGGACCACTCGTACCACGTTTCGGATTTTTTCGACCACCGGCCGAGATTTTGCGAATTTTTTAATTTATTTTTTGAAATGTATTTTTTACGGGAAAACTACAAGTCCCAGCTCCTTGAAATTTGGTCACCATCCGCCCACGGGCCACGGGACCACTCGTACCACGTTTCGGATTTTTTCGACCACCGGCCGAGATTTTGCGAATTTTTTAATTTATTTTTTGAAATGTATTTTTTACGGGAAAACTACAAGTCCCAGCTCCTTGAAATTTGGTCACCATCCGCCCACGGGCCACGGGACCACTCGTACCACGTTTCGGATTTTTTCGACCACCGGCCGAGATTTTGCGAATTTTTTAATTTATTTTTTGAAATGTATTTTTTACGGGAAAACTACAAGTCCCAGCTCCTTGAAATTTGGTCACCATCCGCCCACGGGCCACGGGACCACTCGTACCACGTTTCGGATTTTTTCGACCACCGGCCGAGATTTTGCGAATTTTTTAATTTATTATTTGAAAAGTATTTTTTACGGGAAAACTACAAGTCCCAGCTCCTTGAAATTTGGTCACCATCCGCCCACGGGCCACGGGACCACTCGTACCACGTTTCGGATTTTTTCGACCACCGGCCGAGATTTTGCGAATTTTTTAATTTATTTTTTGAAATGTATTTTTTACGGGAAAACTACAAGTCCCAGCTCCTTGAAATTTGGTCACCATCCGCCCACGGGCCACGGGACCACTCGTACCACGTTTCGGATTTTTTCGACCACCGGCCGAGATTTTGCGAATTTTTTAATTTATTTTTTGAAATGTATTTTTTATGGGAAAACTACAAGTCCCAGCTCCTTGAAATTTGGTCACCATCCGCCCACGGGCCACGGGACCACTCGTACCACGTTTCGGATTTTTTCGACCACCGGCCGAGATTTTGCGAATTTTTTAATTTATTTTTTGAAATGTATTTTTTACGGGAAAACTACAAGTCCCAGCTCCTTGAAATTTGGTCACCATCCGCCCACGGGCCACGGGACCACTCGTACCACGTTTCGGATTTTTTCGACCACCGGCCGAGATTTTGCGAATTTTTTAATTTATTTTTTGAAATGTATTTTTTACGAGAAAACTACAAGTCCCAGCTCCTTGAAATTTGGTCACCATCCGCCCACGGGCCACGGGACCACTCGTACCACGTTTCGGATTTTTTCGACCACCGGCCGAGATTTTGCGAATTTTTTAATTTATTATTTGAAAAGTATTTTTTACGGGAAAACTACAAGTCCCAGCTCCTTGAAATTTGGTCACCATCCGCCCACGGGCCACGGGACCACTCGTACCACGTTTCGGATTTTTTCGACCACCGGCCGAGATTTTGCGAATTTTTTAATTTATTATTTGAAAAGTATTTTTTACGGGGAAAACTACAAGTCCCAGCTCCTTGAAATTTGGTCACCATCCGCCCACGGGCCACGGGACCACTCGTACCACGTTTCGGATTTTTTCGACCACCGGCCGAGATTTTGCGAATTTTTTAATTTATTATTGGAAAGGTATTTTTTACGGGAAAACTACAAGTCCCAGCTCCTTGAAATTTGGTCACCATCCGCCCACGGGCCACGGGACCACTCGTACCACGTTTCGGATTTTTTCGACCACCGGCCGAGATTTTGCGAATTTTTTAATTTATTATTTGAAATGTATTTTTTACGGGAAAACTACAAGTCCCAGCTCCTTGAAATTTGGTCACCATCCGCCCACGGGCCACGGGACCACTCGTACCACGTTTCGGATTTTTTCGACCACCGGCCGAGATTTTGCGAATTTTTTAATTTATTTTTTGAAATGTATTTTTTACGGGAAAACTACAAGTCCCAGCTCCTTGAAATTTGGTCACCATCCGCCCACGGGCCACGGGACCACTCGTACCACGTTTCGGATTTTTTCGACCACCGGCCGAGATTTTGCGAATTTTTTAATTTATTTTTTGAAATGTATTTTTTACGGGAAAACTACAAGTCCCAGCTCCTTGAAATTTGGTCACCATCCGCCCACGGGCCACGGGACCACTCGTACCACGTTTCGGATTTTTTCGACCACCGGCCGAGATTTTGCGAATTTTTTAATTTATTTTTTGAAATGTATTTTTTACGGGAAAACTACAAGTCCCAGCTCCTTGAAATTTGGTCACCATCCGCCCACGGGCCACGGGACCACTCGTACCACGTTTCGGATTTTTTCGACCACCGGCCGAGATTTTGCGAATTTTTTAATTTATTATTTGAAAAGTATTTTTTACGGGAAAACTACAAGTCCCAGCTCCTTGAAATTTGGTCACCATCCGCCCACGGGCCACGGGACCACTCGTACCACGTTTCGGATTTTTTCGACCACCGGCCGAGATTTTGCGAATTTTTTAATTTATTATTTGAAAAGTATTTTTTACGGGAAAACTACAAGTCCCAGCTCCTTGAAATTTGGTCACCATCCGCCCACGGGCCACGGGACCACTCGTACCACGTTTCGGATTTTTTCGACCACCGGCCGAGATTTTGCGAATTTTTTAATTTATTTTTTGAAATGTATTTTTTACGGGAAAACTACAAGTCCCAGCTCCTTGAAATTTGGTCACCATCCGCCCACGGGCCACGGGACCACTCGTACCTCGTTTCGGATTTTTTCGACCACCGGCCGAGATTTTGCGAATTTTTTAATTTATTTTTTGAAATGTATTTTTTACGGGAAAACTACAAGTCCCAGCTCCTTGAAATTTGGTCACCATCCGCCCACGGGCCACGGGACCACTCGTACCTCGTTTCGGATTTTTTCGACCACCGGCCGAGATTTTGCGAATTTTTTAATTTATTATTTGAAATGTATTTTTTACGGGAAAACTACAAGTCCCAGCTCCTTGAAATTTGGTCACCATCCGCCCACGGGCCACGGGACCACTCGTACCACGTTTCGGATTTTTTCGACCACCGGCCGAGATTTTGCGAATTTTTTAATTTATTTTTTGAAATGTATTTTTTACGGGAAAACTACAAGTCCCAGCTCCTTGAAATTTGGTCACCATCCGCCCACGGGCCACGGGACCACTCGTACCACGTTTCGGATTTTTTCGACCACCGGCCGAGATTTTGCGAATTTTTTAATTTATTTTTTGAAATGTATTTTTTACGGGAAAACTACAAGTCCCAGCTCCTTGAAATTTGGTCACCATCCGCCCACGGGCCACGGGACCACTCGTACCACGTTTCGGATTTTTTCGACCACCGGCCGAGATTTTGCGAATTTTTTAATTTATTTTTTGAAATGTATTTTTTACGGGAAAACTACAAGTCCCAGCTCCTTGAAATTTGGTCACCATCCGCCCACGGGCCACGGGACCACTCGTACCACGTTTCGGATTTTTTCGACCACCGGCCGAGATTTTGCGAATTTTTTAATTTATTATTTGAAAAGTATTTTTTACGGGAAAACTACAAGTCCCAGCTCCTTGAAATTTGGTCACCATCCGCCCACGGGCCACGGGACCACTCGTACCACGTTTCGGATTTTTTCGACCACCGGCCGAGATTTTGCGAATTTTTTAATTTATTATTTGAAAAGTATTTTTTACGGGAAAACTACAAGTCCCAGCTCCTTGAAATTTGGTCACCATCCGCCCACGGGCCACGGGACCACTCGTACCACGTTTCGGATTTTTTCGACCACCGGCCGAGATTTTGCGAATTTTTTAATTTATTTTTTGAAATGTATTTTTTACGGGAAAACTACAAGTCCCAGCTCCTTGAAATTTGGTCACCATCCGCCCACGGGCCACGGGACCACTCGTACCACGTTTCGGATTTTTTCGACCACCGGCCGAGATTTTGCGAATTTTTTAATTTATTTTTTGAAATGTATTTTTTACGGGAAAACTACAAGTCCCAGCTCCTTGAAATTTGGTCACCATCCGCCCACGGGCCACGGGACCACTCGTACCACGTTTTGGATTTTTTCGACCACCGGCCGAGATTTTGCGAATTTTTTAATTTATTTTTTGAAATGTATTTTTTACGGGAAAACTACAAGTCCCAGCTCCTTGAAATTTGGTCACCATCCGCCCACGGGCCACGGGACCACTCGTACCACGTTTCGGATTTTTTCGACCACCGGCCGAGATTTTGCGAATTTTTTAATTTATTTTTTGAAAAGTATTTTTTACGGGAAAACTACAAGTCCCAGCTCCTTGAAATTTGGTCACCATCCGCCCACGGGCCACGGGACCACTCGTACCACGTTTCGGATTTTTTCGACCACCGGCCGAGATTTTGCGAATTTTTTAATTTATTTTTTGAAAAGTATTTTTTACGGGAAAACTACAAGTCCCAGCTCCTTGAAATTTGGTCACCATCCGCCCACGGGCCACGGGACCACTCGTACCACGTTTCGGATTTTTTCGACCACCGGCCGAGATTTTGCGAATTTTTTAATTTATTATTTGAAAAGTATTTTTTACGGGAAAACTACAAGTCCCAGCTCCTTGAAATTTGGTCACCATCCGCCCACGGGCCACGGGACCACTCGTACCACGTTTCGGATTTTTTCGACCACCGGCCGAGATTTTGCGAATTTTTTAATTTATTATTTGAAAAGTATTTTTTACGGGAAAACTACAAGTCCCAGCTCCTTGAAATTTGGTCACCATCCGCCCACGGGCCACGGGACCACTCGTACCACGTTTCGGATTTTTTCGACCACCGGCCGAGATTTTGCGAATTTTTTAATTTATTTTTTGAAATGTATTTTTTACGGGAAAACTACAAGTCCCAGCTCCTTGAAATTTGGTCACCATCCGCCCACGGGCCACGGGACCACTCGTACCACGTTTCGGATTTTTTCGACCACCGGCCGAGATTTTGCGAATTTTTTAATTTATTTTTTGAAATGTATTTTTTACGGGAAAACTACAAGTCCCAGCTCCTTGAAATTTGGTCACCATCCGCCCACGGGCCACGGGACCACTCGTACCACGTTTCGGATTTTTTCGACCACCGGCCGAGATTTTGCGAATTTTTTAATTTATTTTTTGAAATGTATTTTTTACGGGAAAACTACAAGTCCCAGCTCCTTGAAATTTGGTCACCATCCGCCCACGGGCCACGGGACCACTCGTACCACGTTTCGGATTTTTTCGACCACCGGCCGAGATTTTGCGAATTTTTTAATTTATTTTTTGAAATGTATTTTTTACGGGAAAACTACAAGTCCCAGCTCCTTGAAATTTGGTCACCATCCGCCCACGGGCCACGGGACCACTCGTACCACGTTTCGGATTTTTTCGACCACCGGCCGAGATTTTGCGAATTTTTTAATTTATTTTTTGAAATGTATTTTTTACGGGAAAACTACAAGTCCCAGCTCCTTGAAATTTGGTCACCATCCGCCCACGGGCCACGGGACCACTCGTACCACGTTTCGGATTTTTTCGACCACCGGCCGAGATTTTGCGAATTTTTTAATTTATTTTTTGAAATGTATTTTTTACGGGAAAACTACAAGTCCCAGCTCCTTGAAATTTGGTCACCATCCGCCCACGGGCCACGGGACCACTCGTACCACGTTTCGGATTTTTTCGACCACCGGCCGAGATTTTGCGAATTTTTTAATTTATTTTTTGAAATGTATTTTTTACGGGAAAACTACAAGTCCCAGCTCCTTGAAATTTGGTCACCATCCGCCCACGGGCCACGGGACCACTCGTACCACGTTTCGGATTTTTTCGACCACCGGCCGAGATTTTGCGAATTTTTTAATTTATTATTTGAAAAGTATTTTTTACGGGAAAACTACAAGTCCCAGCTCCTTGAAATTTGGTCACCATCCGCCCACGGGCCACGGGACCACTCGTACCACGTTTCGGATTTTTTCGACCACCGGCCGAGATTTTGCGAATTTTTTAATTTATTTTTTGAAATGTATTTTTTACGGGAAAACTACAAGTCCCAGCTCCTTGAAATTTGGTCACCATCCGCCCACGGGCCACGGGACCACTCGTACCACGTTTCGGATTTTTTCGACCACCGGCCGAGATTTTGCGAATTTTTTAATTTATTTTTTGAAATGTATTTTTTACGGGAAAACTACAAGTCCCAGCTCCTTGAAATTTGGTCACCATCCGCCCACGGGCCACGGGACCACTCGTACCACGTTTCGGATTTTTTCGACCACCGGCCGAGATTTTGCGAATTTTTTAATTTATTTTTTGAAATGTATTTTTTACGAGAAAACTACAAGTCCCAGCTCCTTGAAATTTGGTCACCATCCGCCCACGGGCCACGGGACCACTCGTACCACGTTTCGGATTTTTTCGACCACCGGCCGAGATTTTGCGAATTTTTTAATTTATTATTTGAAATGTATTTTTTACGGGAAAACTACAAGTCCCAGCTCCTTGAAATTTGGTCACCATCCGCCCACGGGCCACGGGACCACTCGTACCACGTTTCGGATTTTTTCGACCACCGGCCGAGATTTTGCGAATTTTTTAATTTATTATTTGAAAAGTATTTTTTACGGGAAAACTACAAGTCCCAGCTCCTTGAAATTTGGTCACCATCCGCCCACGGGCCACGGGACCACTCGTACCACGTTTCGGATTTTTTCGACCACCGGCCGAGATTTTGCGAATTTTTTAATTTATTTTTTGAAATGTATTTTTTACGGGAAAACTACAAGTCCCAGCTCCTTGAAATTTGGTCACCATCCGCCCCGGGCCACGGGACCACTCGTACCACGTTTCGGATTTTTTCGACCACCGGCCGAGATTTTGCGAATTTTTTAATTTATTTTTTGAAATGTATTTTTTACGGGAAAACTACAAGTCCCAGCTCCTTGAAATTTGGTCACCATCCGCCCACGGGCCACGGGACCACTCGTACCTCGTTTCGGATTTTTTCGACCACCGGCCGACATTTTGCGAATTTTTTAATTTATTATTTGAAATGTATTTTTTACGGGAAAACTACAAGTCCCAGCTCCTTGAAATTTGGTCACCATCCGCCCACGGGCCACGGGACCACTCGTACCTCGTTTCGGATTTTTTCGACCACCGGCCGAGATTTTGCGAATTTTTTAATTTATTTTTTGAAATGTATTTTTTACGGGAAAACTACAAGTCCCAGCTCCTTGAAATTTGGTCACCATCCGCCCACGGGCCACGGGACCACTCGTACCACGTTTCGGATTTTTTCGACCACCGGCCGAGATTTTGCGAATTTTTTAATTTATTTTTTGAAATGTATTTTTTACGGGAAAACTACAAGTCCCAGCTCCTTGAAATTTGGTCACCATCCGCCCACGGGCCACGGGACCACTCGTACCACGTTTCGGATTTTTTCGACCACCGGCCGAGATTTTGCGAATTTTTTAATTTATTTTTTGAAATGTATTTTTTACGGGAAAACTACAAGTCCCAGCTCCTTGAAATTTGTTCACCATCCGCCCACGGGCCACGGGACCACTCGTACCACGTTTCGGATTTTTTCGACCACCGGCCGAGATTTTGCGAATTTTTTAATTTATTTTTTGAAATGTATTTTTTACGGGAAAACTACAAGTCCCAGCTCCTTGAAATTTGGTCACCATCCGCCCACGGGCCACGGGACCACTCGTACCACGTTTCGGATTTTTTCGACCACCGGCCGAGATTTTACGAATTTTTTAATTTATTTTTTGAAATGTATTTTTTACGGGAAAACTACAAGTCCCAGCTCCTTGAAATTTGGTCACCATCCGCCCACGGGCCACGGGACCACTCGTACCACGTTTCGGATTTTTTCGACCACCGGCCGAGATTTTGCGAATTTTTTAATTTATTTTTTGAAATGTATTTTTTACGGGAAAACTACAAGTCCCAGCTCCTTGAAATTTGGTCACCATCCGCCCACGGGCCACGGGACCACTCGTACCACGTTTCGGATTTTTTCGACCACCGGCCGAGATTTTGCGAATTTTTTAATTTATTTTTTGAAATGTATTTTTTACGGGAAAACTACAAGTCCCAGCTCCTTGAAATTTGGTCACCATCCGCCCACGGGCCACGGGACCACTCGTACCACGTTTCGGATTTTTTCGACCACCGGCCGAGATTTTGCGAATTTTTTAATTTATTTTTTGAAATGTATTTTTTACGGGAAAACTACAAGTCCCAGCTCCTTGAAATTTGGTCACCATCCGCCCACGGGCCACGGGACCACTCGTACCACGTTTCGGATTTTTTCGACCACCGGCCGAGATTTTGCGAATTTTTTAATTTATTTTTTGAAAAGTATTTTTTACGGGAAAACTACAAGTCCCAGCTCCTTGAAATTTGGTCACCATCCGCCCACGGGCCACGGGACCACTCGTACCACGTTTCGGATTTTTTCGACCACCGGCCGAGATTTTGCGAATTTTTTAATTTATTATTTGAAAAGTATTTTTTACGGGAAAACTACAAGTCCCAGCTCCTTGAAATTTGGTCACCATCCGCCCACGGGCCACGGGACCACTCGTACCACGTTTCGGATTTTTTCGACCACCGGCCGAGATTTTGCGAATTTTTTAATTTATTATTTGAAATGTATTTTTTACGGGAAAACTACAAGTCCCAGCTCCTTGAAATTTGGTCACCATCCGCCCACGGGCCACGGGACCACTCGTACCACGTTTCGGATTTTTTCGACCACCGGCCGAGATTTTGCGAATTTTTTAATTTATTTTTTGAAATGTATTTTTTACGGGAAAACTACAAGTCCCAGCTCCTTGAAATTTGGTCACCATCCGCCCACGGGCCACGGGACCACTCGTACCACGTTTCGGATTTTTTCGACCACCGGCCGAGATTTTGCGAATTTTTTAATTTATTTTTTGAAATGTATTTTTTACGGGAAAACTACAAGTCCCAGCTCCTTGAAATTTGGTCACCATCCGCCCACGGGCCACGGGACCACTCGTACCACGTTTCGGATTTTTTCGACCACCGGCCGAGATTTTGCGAATTTTTTAATTTATTTTTTGAAATGTATTTTTTACGAGAAAACTACAAGTCCCAGCTCCTTGAAATTTGGTCACCATCCGCCCACGGGCCACGGGACCACTCGTACCACGTTTCGGATTTTTTAGACCACCGGCCGAGATTTTGCGAATTTTTTAATTTATTATTTGAAAAGTATTTTTTACGGGAAAACTACAAGTCCCAGCTCCTTGAAATTTGGTCACCATCCGCCCACGGGCCACGGGACCACTCGTACCACGTTTCGGATTTTTTAGACCACCGGCCGAGATTTTGCGAATTTTTTAATTTATTATTTGAAAAGTATTTTTTACGGGAAAACTACAAGTCCCAGCTCCTTGAAATTTGGTCACCATCCGCCCACGGGCCACGGGACCACTCGTACCACGTTTCGGATTTTTTCGACCACCGGCCGAGATTTTGCGAATTTTTTAATTTATTATTTGAAAAGTATTTTTTACGGGAAAACTACAAGTCCCAGCTCCTTGAAATTTGGTCACCATCCGCCCACGGGCCACGGGACCACTCGTACCACGTTTCGGATTTTTTCGACCACCGGCCGAGATTTTGCGAATTTTTTAATTTATTATTTGAAAAGTATTTTTTACGGGAAAACTACAAGTCCCAGCTCCTTGAAATTTGGTCACCATCCGCCCACGGGCCACGGGACCACTCGTACCACGTTTCGGATTTTTTCGACCACCGGCCGAGATTTTGCGAATTTTTTAATTTATTATTTGAAAAGTATTTTTTACGGGAAAACTACAAGTCCCAGCTCCTTGAAATTTGGTCACCATCCGCCCACGGGCCACGGGACCACTCGTACCACGTTTCGGATTTTTTCGACCACCGGCCGAGATTTTGCGAATTTTTTAATTTATTATTTGAAAAGTATTTTTTACGGGAAAACTACAAGTCCCAGCTCCTTGAAATTTGGTCACCATCCGCCCACGGGCCACGGGACCACTCGTACCACGTTTCGGATTTTTTCGACCACCGGCCGAGATTTTGCGAATTTTTTAATTTATTATTTGAAATGTATTTTTTACGGGAAAACTACAAGTCCCAGCTCCTTGAAATTTGGTCACCATCCGCCCACGGGCCACGGGACCACTCGTACCACGTTTCGGATTTTTTCGACCACCGGCCGAGATTTTGCGAATTTTTTAATTTATTTTTTGAAATGTATTTTTTACGGGAAAACTACAAGTCCCAGCTCCTTGAAATTTGGTCACCATCCGCCCACGGGCCACGGGACCACTCGTACCACGTTTCGGATTTTTTCGACCACCGGCCGAGATTTTGCGAATTTTTTAATTTATTATTTGAAAAGTATTTTTTACGGGAAAACTACAAGTCCCAGCTCCTTGAAATTTGGTCACCATCCGCCCACGGGCCACGGGACCACTCGTACCACGTTTCGGATTTTTTCGACCACCGGCCGAGATTTTGCGAATTTTTTAATTTATTTTTTGAAATGTATTTTTTACGGGAAAACTACAAGTCCCAGCTCCTTGAAATTTGGTCACCATCCGCCCACGGGCCACGGGACCACTCGTACCACGTTTCGGATTTTTTCGACCACCGGCCGAGATTTTGCGAATTTTTTAATTTATTATTTGAAAAGTATTTTTTACGGGAAAACTACAAGTCCCAGCTCCTTGAAATTTGGTCACCATCCGCCCACGGGCCACGGGACCACTCGTACCACGTTTCGGATTTTTTCGACCACCGGCCGAGATTTTGCGAATTTTTTAATTTATTTTTTGAAATGTATTTTTTACGAGAAAACTACAAGTCCCAGCTCCTTGAAATTTGGTCACCATCCGCCCACGGGCCACGGGACCACTCGTACCACGTTTCGGATTTTTTCGACCACCGGCCGAGATTTTGCGAATTTTTTAATTTATTTTTTGAAAAGTATTTTTTACGGGAAAACTACAAGTCCCAGCTCCTTGAAATTTGGTCACCATCCGCCCACGGGCCACGGGACCACTCGTACCACGTTTCGGATTTTTTCGACCACCGGCCGAGATTTTGCGAATTTTTTAATTTATTATTTGAAATGTATTTTTTACGGGAAAACTACAAGTCCCAGCTCCTTGAAATTTGGTCACCATCCGCCCACGGGCCACGGGACCACTCGTACCACGTTTCGGATTTTTTCGACCACCGGCCGAGATTTTGCGAATTTTTTAATTTATTATTTGAAAAGTATTTTTTACGGGAAAACTACAAGTCCCAGCTCCTTGAAATTTGGTCACCATCCGCCCACGGGCCACGGGACCACTCGTACCACGTTTCGGATTTTTTCGACCACCGGCCGAGATTTTGCGAATTTTTTAATTTATTATTTGAAATGTATTTTTTACGGGAAAACTACAAGTCCCAGCTCCTTGAAATTTGGTCACCATCCGCCCACGGGCCACGGGACCACTCGTACCACGTTTCGGATTTTTTCGACCACCGGCCGAGATTTTGCGAATTTTTTAATTTATTATTTGAAAAGTATTTTTTACGGGAAAACTACAAGTCCCAGCTCCTTGAAATTTGGTCACCATCCGCCCACGGGCCACGGGACCACTCGTACCACGTTTCGGATTTTTTCGACCACCGGCCGAGATTTTGCGAATTTTTTAATTTATTATTTGAAAAGTATTTTTTACGGGAAAACTACAAGTCCCAGCTCCTTGAAATTTGGTCACCATCCGCCCACGGGCCACGGGACCACTCGTACCACGTTTCGGATTTTTTCGACCACCGGCCGAGATTTTGCGAATTTTTTAATTTATTATTTGAAAAGTATTTTTTACGGGAAAACTACAAGTCCCAGCTCCTTGAAATTTGGTCACCATCCGCCCACGGGCCACGGGACCACTCGTACCACGTTTCGGATTTTTTCGACCACCGGCCGAGATTTTGCGAATTTTTTAATTTATTATTTGAAAAGTATTTTTTACGGGAAAACTACAAGTCCCAGCTCCTTGAAATTTGGTCACCATCCGCCCACGGGCCACGGGACCACTCGTACCACGTTTCGGATTTTTTCGACCACCGGCCGAGATTTTGCGAATTTTTTAATTTATTTTTTGAAATGTATTTTTTACGGGAAAACTACAAGTCCCAGCTCCTTGAAATTTGGTCACCATCCGCCCACGGGCCACGGGACCACTCGTACCACGTTTCGGATTTTTTCGACCACCGGCCGAGATTTTGCGAATTTTTTAATTTATTTTTTGAAATGTATTTTTTACGGGAAAACTACAAGTCCCAGCTCCTTGAAATTTGGTCACCATCCGCCCACGGGCCACGGGACCACTCGTACCACGTTTCGGATTTTTTCGACCACCGGCCGAGATTTTGCGAATTTTTTAATTTATTTTTTGAAATGTATTTTTTACGGGAAAACTACAAGTCCCAGCTCCTTGAAATTTGGTCACCATCCGCCCACGGGCCACGGGACCACTCGTACCACGTTTCGGATTTTTTCGACCACCGGCCGAGATTTTGCGAATTTTTTAATTTATTTTTTGAAATGTATTTTTTACGGGAAAACTACAAGTCCCAGCTCCTTGAAATTTGGTCACCATCCGCCCACGGGCCACGGGACCACTCGTACCACGTTTCGGATTTTTTCGACCACCGGCCGAGATTTTGCGAATTTTTAAATTTATTATTTGAAATGTATTTTTTACGGGAAAACTACAAGTCCCAGCTCCTTGAAATTTGGTCACCATCCGCCCACGGGCCACGGGACCACTCGTACCACGTTTCGGATTTTTTCGACCACCGGCCGAGATTTTGCGAATTTTTAAATTTATTATTTGAAATGTATTTTTTACGGGAAAACTACAAGTCCCAGCTCCTTGAAATTTGGTCACCATCCGCCCACGGGCCACGGGACCACTCGTACCACGTTTCGGATTTTTTCGACCACCGGCCGAGATTTTGCGAATTTTTAAATTTATTATTTGAAATGTATTTTTTACGGGAAAACTACAAGTCCCAGCTCCTTGAAATTTGGTCACCATCCGCCCACGGGCCACGGGACCACTCGTACCACGTTTCGGATTTTTTCGACCACCGGCCGAGATTTTGCGAATTTTTTAATTTATTATTTGAAATGTATTTTTTACGGGAAAACTACAAGTCCCAGCTCCTTGAAATTTGGTCACCATCCGCCCACGGGCCACGGGACCACTCGTACCACGTTTCGGATTTTTTCGACCACCGGCCGAGATTTTGCGAATTTTTTAATTTATTATTTGAAAAGTATTTTTTTCGGGAAAACTACAAGTCCCAGCTCCTTGAAATTTGGTCACCATCCGCCCACGGGCCACGGGACCACTCGTACCACGTTTCGGATTTTTTCGACCACCGGCCGAGATTTTGCGAATTTTTTAATTTATTTTTTGAAATGTATTTTTTACGGGAAAACTACAAGTCCCAGCTCCTTGAAATTTGGTCACCATCCGCCCACGGGCCACGGGACCACTCGTACCACGTTTCGGATTTTTTCGACCACCGGCCGAGATTTTGCGAATTTTTTAATTTATTTTTTGAAATGTATTTTTTACGGGAAAACTACAAGTCCCAGCTCCTTGAAATTTGGTCACCATCCGCCCACGGGCCACGGGACCACTCGTACCACGTTTCGGATTTTTTCGACCACCGGCCGAGATTTTGCGAATTTTTTAATTTATTTTTTGAAATGTATTTTTTACGGGAAAACTACAAGTCCCAGCTCCTTGAAATTTGGTCACCATCCGCCCACGGGCCACGGGACCACTCGTACCACGTTTCGGATTTTTTCGTCCACCGGCCGAGATTTTGCGAATTTTTTAATTTGTTATTTGAAATGTATTTTTTACGGGAAAACTACAAGTCCCAGCTCCTTGAAATTTGGTCACCATCCGCCCACGGGCCACGGGACCACTCGTACCACGTTTCGGATTTTTTCGTCCACCGGCCGAGATTTTGCGAATTTTTTAATTTGTTATTTGAAATGTATTTTTTACGGGAAAACTACAAGTCCCAGCTCCTTGAAATTTGGTCACCATCCGCCCACGGGCCACGGGACCACTCGTACCACGTTTCGGATTTTTTCGACCACCGGCCGAGATTTTGCGAATTTTTTAATTTGTTATTTGAAATGTATTTTTTACGGGAAAACTACAAGTCCCAGCTCCTTGAAATTTGGTCACCATCCGCCCACGGGCCACGGGACCACTCGTACCACGTTTCGGATTTTTTCGACCACCGGCCGAGATTTTGCGAATTTTTTAATTTGTTATTTGAAATGTATTTTTTACGGGAAAACTACAAGTCCCAGCTCCTTGAAATTTGGTCACCATCCGCCCACGGGCCACGGGACCACTCGTACCACGTTTCGGATTTTTTCGACCACCGGCCGAGATTTTGCGAATTTTTTAATTTGTTATTTGAAATGTATTTTTTACGGGAAAACTACAAGTCCCAGCTCCTTGAAATTTGGTCACCATCCGCCCACGGGCCACGGGACCACTCGTACCACGTTTCGGATTTTTTCGACCACCGGCCGAGATTTTGCGAATTTTTTAATTTGTTATTTGAAAAGTATTTTTTACGGGAAAACTACAAGTCCCAGCTCCTTGAAATTTGGTCACCATCCGCCCACGGGCCACGGGACCACTCGTACCACGTTTCGGATTTTTTCGACCACCGGCCGAGATTTTGCGAATTTTTTAATTTATTTTTTGAAATGTATTTTTTACGGGAAAACTACAAGTCCCAGCTCCTTGAAATTTGGTCACCATCCGCCCACGGGCCACGGGACCACTCGTACCACGTTTCGGATTTTTTCGACCACCGGCCGAGATTTTGCGAATTTTTTAATTTATTTTTTGAAATGTATTTTTTACGGGAAAACTACAAGTCCCAGCTCCTTGAAATTTGGTCACCATCCGCCCACGGGCCACGGGACCACTCGTACCACGTTTCGGATTTTTTCGACCACCGGCCGAGATTTTGCGAATTTTTTAATTTATTTTTTGAAATGTATTTTTTACGGGAAAACTACAAGTCCCAGCTCCTTGAAATTTGGTCACCATCCGCCCACGGGCCACGGGACCACTCGTACCACGTTTCGGATTTTTTCGACCACCGGCCGAGATTTTGCGAATTTTTTAATTTATTTTTTGAAATGTATTTTTTACGGGAAAACTACAAGTCCCAGCTCCTTGAAATTTGGTCACCATCCGCCCACGGGCCACGGGACCACTCGTACCACGTTTCGGATTTTTTCGACCACCGGCCGAGATTTTGCGAATTTTTTAATTTATTTTTTGAAATGTATTTTTTACGGGAAAACTACAAGTCCCAGCTCCTTGAAATTTGGTCACCATCCGCCCACGGGCCACGGGACCACTCGTACCACGTTTCGGATTTTTTCGACCACCGGCCGAGATTTTGCGAATTTTTTAATTTGTTATTTGAAATGTATTTTTTACGGGAAAACTACAAGTCCCAGCTCCTTGAAATTTGGTCACCATCCGCCCACGGGCCACGGGACCACTCGTACCACGTTTCGGATTTTTTCGACCACCGGCCGAGATTTTGCGAATTTTTTAATTTGTTATTTGAAATGTATTTTTTACGGGAAAACTACAAGTCCCAGCTCCTTGAAATTTGGTCACCATCCGCCCACGGGCCACGGGACCACTCGTACCACGTTTCGGATTTTTTCGACCACCGGCCGAGATTTTGCGAATTTTTTAATTTGTTATTTGAAATGTATTTTTTACGGGAAAACTACAAGTCCCAGCTCCTTGAAATTTGGTCACCATCCGCCCACGGGCCACGGGACCACTCGTACCACGTTTCGGATTTTTTCGACCACCGGCCGAGATTTTGCGAATTTTTTAATTTATTTTTTGAAATGTATTTTTTATGGGAAAACTACAAGTCCCAGCTCCTTGAAATTTGGTCACCATCCGCCCACGGGCCACGGGACCACTCGTACCACGTTTCGGATTTTTTCGACCACCGGCCGAGATTTTGCGAATTTTTTAATTTATTTTTTGAAATGTATTTTTTACGAGAAAACTACAAGTCCCAGCTCCTTGAAATTTGGTCACCATCCGCCCACGGGCCACGGGACCACTCGTACCACGTTTCGGATTTTTTCGACCACCGGCCGAGATTTTGCGAATTTTTTAATTTATTATTTGAAATGTATTTTTTACGGGAAAACTACAAGTCCCAGCTCCTTGAAATTTGGTCACCATCCGCCCACGGGCCACGGGACCACTCGTACCACGTTTCGGATTTTTTCGACCACCGGCCGAGATTTTGCGAATTTTTTAATTTATTATTTGAAAAGTATTTTTTACGGGAAAACTACAAGTCCCAGCTCCTTGAAATTTGTTCACCATCCGCCCACGGGCCACGGGACCACTCGTACCACGTTTCGGATTTTTTCGACCACCGGCCGAGATTTTGCGAATTTTTTAATTTATTTTTTGAAATGTATTTTTTACGGGAAAACTACAAGTCCCAGCTCCTTGAAATTTGGTCACCATCCGCCCCGGGCCACGGGACCACTCGTACCACGTTTCGGATTTTTTCGACCACCGGCCGAGATTTTGCGAATTTTTTAATTTATTTTTTGAAATGTATTTTTTACGGGAAAACTACAAGTCCCAGCTCCTTGAAATTTGGTCACCATCCGCCCACGGGCCACGGGACCACTCGTACCTCGTTTCGGATTTTTTCGACCACCGGCCGACATTTTGCGAATTTTTTAATTTATTATTTGAAATGTATTTTTTACGGGAAAACTACAAGTCCCAGCTCCTTGAAATTTGGTCACCATCCGCCCACGGGCCACGGGACCACTCGTACCTCGTTTCGGATTTTTTCGACCACCGGCCGAGATTTTGCGAATTTTTTAATTTATTTTTTGAAATGTATTTTTTACGGGAAAACTACAAGTCCCAGCTCCTTGAAATTTGGTCACCATCCGCCCACGGGCCACGGGACCACTCGTACCACGTTTCGGATTTTTTCGACCACCGGCCGAGATTTTGCGAATTTTTTAATTTATTTTTTGAAATGTATTTTTTACGGGAAAACTACAAGTCCCAGCTCCTTGAAATTTGGTCACCATCCGCCCACGGGCCACGGGACCACTCGTACCACGTTTCGGATTTTTTCGACCACCGGCCGAGATTTTGCGAATTTTTTAATTTATTTTTTGAAATGTATTTTTTACGGGAAAACTACAAGTCCCAGCTCCTTGAAATTTGTTCACCATCCGCCCACGGGCCACGGGACCACTCGTACCACGTTTCGGATTTTTTCGACCACCGGCCGAGATTTTGCGAATTTTTTAATTTATTTTTTGAAATGTATTTTTTACGGGAAAACTACAAGTCCCAGCTCCTTGAAATTTGGTCACCATCCGCCCACGGGCCACGGGACCACTCGTACCACGTTTCGGATTTTTTCGACCACCGGCCGAGATTTTACGAATTTTTTAATTTATTTTTTGAAATGTATTTTTTACGGGAAAACTACAAGTCCCAGCTCCTTGAAATTTGGTCACCATCCGCCCACGGGCCACGGGACCACTCGTACCACGTTTCGGATTTTTTCGACCACCGGCCGAGATTTTGCGAATTTTTTAATTTATTTTTTGAAATGTATTTTTTACGGGAAAACTACAAGTCCCAGCTCCTTGAAATTTGGTCACCATCCGCCCACGGGCCACGGGACCACTCGTACCACGTTTCGGATTTTTTCGACCACCGGCCGAGATTTTGCGAATTTTTTAATTTATTTTTTGAATGTATTTTTTTACGGGAAAACTACAAGTCCCAGCTCCTTGAAATTTGGTCACCATCCGCCCACGGGCCACGGGACCACTCGTACCACGTTTCGGATTTTTTCGACCACCGGCCGAGATTTTGCGAATTTTTTAATTTATTTTTTTGAAATGTATTTTTTACGGGAAAACTACAAGTCCCCAGCTCCTTGAAATTTGGTCACCATCCGCCCACGGGCCACGGGACCACTCGTACCACGTTTCGGATTTTTTCGACCACCGGCCGAGATTTTGCGAATTTTTTAATTTATTTTTTGAAAAGTATTTTTTACGGGAAAACTACAAGTCCCAGCTCCTTGAAATTTGGTCACCATCCGCCCACGGGCCACGGGACCACTCGTACCACGTTTCGGATTTTTTCGACCACCGGCCGAGATTTTGCGAATTTTTTAATTTATTATTTGAAAAGTATTTTTTACGGGAAAACTACAAGTCCCAGCTCCTTGAAATTTGGTCACCATCCGCCCACGGGCCACGGGACCACTCGTACCACGTTTCGGATTTTTTCGACCACCGGCCGAGATTTTGCGAATTTTTTAATTTATTATTTGAAATGTATTTTTTACGGGAAAACTACAAGTCCCAGCTCCTTGAAATTTGGTCACCATCCGCCCACGGGCCACGGGACCACTCGTACCACGTTTCGGATTTTTTCGACCACCGGCCGAGATTTTGCGAATTTTTTAATTTATTTTTTGAAATGTATTTTTTACGGGAAAACTACAAGTCCCAGCTCCTTGAAATTTGGTCACCATCCGCCCACGGGCCACGGGGACCACTCGTACCACGTTTCGGATTTTTTCGACCACCGGCCGAGATTTTGCGAATTTTTTAATTTATTTTTTGAAATGTATTTTTTACGGGAAAACTACAAGTCCCCAGCTCCTTGAAATTTGGTCACCATCCGCCCACGGGCCACGGGACCACTCGTACCACGTTTCGGATTTTTTCGACCACCGGCCGAGATTTTGCGAATTTTTTAATTTATTTTTTGAAATGTATTTTTTACGAGAAAACTACAAGTCCCAGCTCCTTGAAATTTGGTCACCATCCGCCCACGGGCCACGGGACCACTCGTACCACGTTTCGGATTTTTTCGACCACCGGCCGAGATTTTGCGAATTTTTTAATTTATTATTTGAAAAGTATTTTTTACGGGAAAAACTACAAGTCCCAGCTCCTTGAAATTTGGTCACCATCCGCCCACGGGCCACGGGACCACTCGTACCACGTTTCGGATTTTTTCGACACCGGCCGAGATTTTGCGAATTTTTTAATTTATTATTTGAAAAGTATTTTTTACGGGAAAACTACAAGTCCCAGCTCCTTGAAATTTGGTCACCATCCGCCCACGGGCCACGGGACCACTCGTAACCACGTTTCGGATTTTTTCGACCACCGGCCGAGATTTTGCGAATTTTTTAATTTATTATTTGAAAAGTATTTTTTACGGGAAAACTACAAGTCCCCAGCTCCTTGAAATTTGGTCACCCATCCGCCCACGGGCCACGGGACCACTCGTACCACGTTTCGGATTTTTTTCGACCACCGGCCGAGATTTTGCGAATTTTTTAATTTATTATTTGAAAAGTATTTTTTACGGGAAAACTACAAGTCCCAGCTCCTTGAAATTTGGTCACCATCCGCCCACGGGCCACGGGACCACTCGTACCACGTTTCGGATTTTTTTCGACCACCGGCCGAGATTTTTGCGAATTTTTTAATTTATTATTTGAAAAGTATTTTTTACGGGAAAACTACAAGTCCCAGCTCCTTGAAATTTGGTCACCATCCGCCCACGGGCCACGGGACCACTCGTACCACGTTTCGGATTTTTTCGACCACCGGCCGAGATTTTGCGAATTTTTTAATTTATTATTTGAAATGTATTTTTTACGGGAAAACTACAAGTCCCAGCTCCTTGAAATTTGGTCACCATCCGCCCACGGGCCACGGACCACTCGTACCACGTTTCGGATTTTTTCGACCACCCGGCCGAGATTTTGCGAATTTTTTAATTTATTTTTTGAAATGTATTTTTTACGGGAAAACTACAAGTCCCAGCTCCTTGAAATTTGGTCACCATCCGCCCACGGGCCACGGGACCACTCGTACCACGTTTCGGATTTTTTCGACCACCGGCCGAGATTTTGCGAATTTTTTAATTTATTATTTGAAAAGTATTTTTACGGGAAAACTACAAGTCCCAGCTCCTTGAAATTTGGTCACCATCCGCCCACGGGCCACGGGACCACTCGTACCACGTTTCGGATTTTTTCGACCACCGGCCGAGATTTTGCGAATTTTTTAATTTATTTTTTGAAATGTATTTTTTACGGGAAAACTACAAGTCCCAGCTCCTTGAAATTTGGTCACCATCCGCCCACGGGCCACGGGACCACTCGTACCACGTTTCGGATTTTTTCGACCACCGGCCGAGATTTTGCGAATTTTTTAATTTATTATTTGAAAAGTATTTTTTTACGGGAAAACTACAAGTCCCAGCTCCTTGAAATTTGGTCACCATCCGCCCACGGGCCACGGGACCCACTCGTACCACGTTTCGGATTTTTTCGACCACCGGCCGAGATTTTGCGAATTTTTTTAATTTATTTTTTGAAAAGTATTTTTTACGGGAAAACTACAAGTCCCAGCTCCTTGAAATTTGGTCACCATCCGCCCACGGGCCACGGGACCACTCGTACCACGTTTCGGATTTTTTTCGACCACCGGCCGAGATTTTGCGAATTTTTTTAATTTATTATTTGAAATGTATTTTTTACGGGAAAACTACAAGTCCCAGCTCCTTGAAATTTGGTCACCATCCGCCCACGGGCCACGGGACCACTCGTACCACGTTTCGGATTTTTTCGACCACCGGCCGAGATTTTGCGAATTTTTTAATTTATTATTTGAAAAGTATTTTTTACGGGAAAACTACAAGTCCCAGCTCCTTGAAATTTGGTCACCATCCGCCCACGGGGCCACGGGACCCACTCGTACCCACGTTTCGGATTTTTTTCGACCACCGGCCGAGATTTTGCGAATTTTTTAATTTATTATTTGAAATGTATTTTTTACGGGAAAACTACAAGTCCCAGCTCCTTGAAATTTGGTCACCATCCGCCCACGGGCCACGGGACCACTCGTACCACGTTTCGGATTTTTTCGACCACCGGCCGAGATTTTGCGAATTTTTTAATTTATTATTTGAAAAGTATTTTTTTACGGGAAAACTACAAGTCCCAGCTCCTTGAAATTTGGTCACCATCCGCCCACGGGCCACGGGACCACTCGTACCACGTTTCGGATTTTTTCGACCACCGGCCGAGATTTTGCGAATTTTTTAATTTATTATTTGAAAAGTATTTTTTTACGGGAAAACTACAAGTCCCAGCTCCTTGAAATTTGGTCACCATCCGCCCCACGGGCCACGGGACCACTCGTACCACGTTTCGGATTTTTTTCGACCACCGGCCGAGATTTTGCGAATTTTTTAATTTATTATTTGAAAAGTATTTTTTACGGGAAAACTACAAGTCCCAGCTCCTTGAAATTTGGTCACCATCCGCCCACGGGCCACGGGACCACTCGTACCACGTTTCGGATTTTTTCGACCACCGGCCGAGATTTTGCGAATTTTTTAATTTATTATTTGAAAAGTATTTTTTACGGGAAAACTACAAGTCCCAGCTCCTTGAAATTTGGTCACCATCCGCCCACGGGCCACGGGACCACTCGTACCACGTTTCGGATTTTTTCGACCACCGGGCCGAGATTTTGCGAATTTTTTAATTTATTTTTTGAAATGTATTTTTTACGGGAAAACTACAAGTCCCAGCTCCTTGAAATTTGGTCACCATCCGCCCACGGGCCACGGGACCACTCGTACCACGTTTCGGATTTTTTCGACCACCGGCCGAGATTTTGCGAATTTTTTAATTTATTTTTTGAAATGTATTTTTTACGGGAAAACTACAAGTCCCAGCTCCTTGAAATTTGGTCACCATCCGCCCACGGGCCACGGGACCACTCGTACCACGTTTCGGATTTTTTCGACCACCGGCCGAGATTTTGCGAATTTTTTAATTTATTTTTTGAAATGTATTTTTTACGGGAAAACTACAAGTCCCAGCTCCTTGAAATTTGGTCACCATCCCGCCCACGGGCCACGGGACCACTCGTACCACGTTTCGGATTTTTTCGACCACCGGCCGAGATTTTGCGAATTTTTTAATTTATTTTTTGAAATGTATTTTTTTACGGGGAAAAACTACAAGTCCCAGCTCCTTGAAATTTGGTCACCATCCGCCCACGGGCCACGGGACCACTCGTACCACGTTTCGGATTTTTTCGACCACCGGCCGAGATTTTGCGAATTTTTAAATTTATTATTTGAAATGTATTTTTTACGGGAAAAACTACAAGTCCCAGCTCCTTGAAATTTGGTCACCATCCGCCCACGGGCCACGGGACCACTCGTACCACGTTTCGGATTTTTTCGACCACCGGCCGAGATTTTGCGAATTTTTAAATTTTATTATTTGAAATGTATTTTTTACGGGAAAACTACAAGTCCCAGCTCCTTGAAATTGGTCACCATCCGCCCACGGGCCACGGGACCACTCGTACCACGTTTCGGATTTTTTCGACCACCGGCCGAGATTTTGCGAATTTTTAAATTTATTATTTGAAATGTATTTTTTACGGGAAAACTACAAGTCCCAGCTCCTTGAAATTTGGTCACCATCCGCCCACGGGCCACGGGACCACTCGTACCACGTTTCGGATTTTTTCGACCACCGGCCGAGATTTTGCGAATTTTTTAATTTATTATTTGAAATGTATTTTTTACGGGAAAACTACAAGTCCCAGCTCCTTGAAATTTGGTCACCATCCGCCCACGGGCCACGGGACCACTCGTACCACGTTTCGGATTTTTTCGACCACCGGCCGAGATTTTGCGAATTTTTTAATTTATTATTTGAAAAGTATTTTTTTCGGGAAAACTACAAGTCCCAGCTCCTTGAAATTTGGTCACCATCCGCCCACGGGCCACGGGACCACTCGTACCACGTTTCGGATTTTTTCGACCACCGGCCGAGATTTTGCGAATTTTTTAATTTATTTTTTGAAATGTATTTTTTACGGGAAAACTACAAGTCCCAGCTCCTTGAAATTTGGTCACCATCCGCCCACGGGCCACGGGACCACTCGTACCACGTTTCGGATTTTTTCGACCACCGGCCGAGATTTTGCGAATTTTTTAATTTATTTTTTGAAATGTATTTTTTACGGAAAACTACAAGT
>NW_026943936.1:0-36994 GCF_035594765.1 Anolis carolinensis
CAAAACGAACCCTGGACCACCCTAAAGGGGCCTTAAACAACTTCTAAACAGGCTCAAAGGGGCAAAACGAACCCTGGACCACCCTCATGGGGCCTTAAACAACTTCTAAACAGGCCCAAAGGGGCAAAACGAACCCTGGACCACCCTCATGGGGCCTTTAACAACTTCTAAACAGGCCCAAAGGGGCAAAACGAACCCTGGACCACCCTAAAGGGGCCCCAAACAACTTCTAAACAAGCTCAAAGGGGCAAAACGAACCCTGGACCACCCTAAAGGGGCCTTAAACAACTTCTAAACAGGCCCAAAGGGGCAAAACGAACCCTGGACCACTCTAAAGGGGCCCCAAACAACTTCTAAACAGGCTCACAGGGGCAAAACGAACCCTGGACCACCCTCATGGGGCCTTAAACAACTTCTAAACAGGCTCAAAGGGGCAAAACGAACCCTGGACCACCCTAAAGGGGCCCTTAAACAACTTCTAAACAGGCTCAAAGGGGCAAAACGAACCCTGGACCACCCTCATGGGGCCTTAAACAACTTCTAAACAGGCCCAAAGGGGCAAAACGAACCCCGGTCCACGCTAAAGGGGCCTTAAACAACTTCTAAACAGGCCCAAAGGGGCTAAACGAACCCTGGACCACCCTAAAGGGGCCTTAAACAACTTCTAAACAGGCTCAAAGGGGCAAAACGAACCCTGGACCACCCTAAAGGGGCCTTAAACAACTTCTAAACAGGCTCAAAGGGGCAAAACGAACCCTGGACCACCCTAAAGGGGCCTTAAACAACTTCTAAACAGGCTCAAAGGGGCAAAAACAAACCCTGGACCACCCTAAAGGGGCCTTAAACAACTTCTAAACAGACTCAGAGGGGCAAAACGAACCCTGGACCACCCTAAAGGGGCCTTAAACAACTTCGAAACAGGCTCAAAGGGGCAAAACGAACCCTGGACCACCCTAAAGGGGCCTTAAACAACTTCTAAACAGGCCCAAAGGGGCAAAACGAACCCTGGACCACCCTAAAGGGGCCTTAAACAACTTCTAAACAGGCCCAAAGGGGCTAAACGAACCCTGGACCACTCTAAAGGCGCCCCAAACAACTTCTAAACAGGCTCAAAGGGGCAAAACGAACCCTGGACCACCCTCATGGGGCCTTAAACAACTTCTAAACAGGCCGAAAGGGGCAAAACGAACCCTGGACCACCCTCATGGGGCCTTAAACAACTTCTAAACAGGCCCAAAGGGGCAAAAACGAACCCTGGACCACCCTAAAGGGGCCTTAAACAACTTCTAAACAGACTCAGAGGGGCAAAACGAACCCTGGACCACCCTAAAGGGGCCTTAAACAACTTCGAAACAGGCTCAGAGGGGCAAAACGAACCCTGGACCACCCTAAAGGGGCCTTAAACAACTTCTAAACAGGCCCAAAGGGGCAAAACGAACCCTGGACCACCCTAAAGGGGCCTTAAACAACTTCTAAACAGGCCCAAAGGGGCTAAACGAACCCTGGACCACTCTAAAGGCGCCCCAAACAACTTCTAAACAGGCTCAAAGGGGCAAAACGAACCCTGGACCACCCTCATGGGGCCTTAAACAACTTCTAAACAGGCCGAAAGGGGCAAAACGAACCCTGGACCACCCTCATGGGGCCTTAAACAACTTCTAAACAGGCCCAAAGGGGCAAAACGAACCCTGGACCACCCTAAAGGGGCCTTAAACAACTTCTAAACAGGCTCAAAGGGGCAAAACGAACCCTGGACCACCCTAAAGGGGCCTTAAACAACTTCTAAACAGACTCAGAGGGGCAAAACGAACCCTGGACCACCCTAAAGGGGCCTTAAACAACTTCGAAACAGGCTCAAAGGGGCAAAACGAACCCTGGACCACCCTAAAGGGGCCTTAAACAACTTCTAAATAGGCCCAAAGGGGCAAAACGAACCCTGGACCACCCTAAAGGGGCCTTAAACAACTTCTAAACAGGCCCAAAGGGGCAAAAGGAACCCTGGACCACTCTAAAGGGGCCCCAAACAACTTCTAAACAGGCTCAAAGGGGCAAAACGAACCCTGGACCACCCTAATGGGGCCTTAAACAACTTCTAAACAGGCCCAAAGGGGCAAAACGAACCCTGGACCACCCTCATGGGGCCTTATACAACTTCTAAACAGGCCCAAAGGGGCAAAACGAACCCTGGATCACCCTAAAGGGGCCTTAAACAACTTCTAAACAGGCCCAAAGGGGCAAAACGAACCCTGGACCACCCTCATGGGACCTTAAACAACTTCTAAACAGGCTCAAAGGGGCAAAACGAACCCTGGACCACCCTAAAGGGGCCTTAAACAACTTCTAAACAGGCTCAAAGGGGCAAAACGAACCCTGGGCCACCCTAAAGGGGCCTTAAACAACTTCTAAACAGGCCCAAAGGGGCAAAACGAACCCTGGACCACCCTCATGGGGCCTTAAACAACTTCTAAACAGGCCCAAAGGGGCAAAACGAACCCTGGACCACCCTCATGGGCCTTAAACAACTTCTAAACAGGCCCAAAGGGGCAAAACGAACCCTGGACCACCCTAAAGGGGCCTTAAACAACTTCTAAACAGGCCCAAAGGGGCAAAACGAACCCTGGACCACCCTAAAGGGGGGGCCCCAAACAACTTCTAAACAAACTCAAAGGGGCAAAACGAACCCTGGACCACCCTAAAGGGGCCTTAAACAACTTCTAAACAGGCCCAAAGGGGCAAAATGAACCCTGGACCACCCTAAAGGGGCCTTAAACAACTTCTAAACAGGCCCAAAGGGGCAAAACGAACCCTGGACCACCCTAAAGGGGCCCCAAACAACTTCTAAACAGGCTCAAAGGCGCAAAACGAACCCTGGACCACCCTAATGGGGCCTTAAACAACTTCTAAACAGGCTCAAAGGGGCAAAACGAACCCTGGACCACCCTAATGGGGCCTTAAACAACTTCTAAACAGGCTCAAAGGGGCAAAACGAACCCTGGACCACCCTAAAGGGGCCTTAAACAACTTCTAAACAGGCTCAAAGGGGCAAAACGAACCCTGGACCACCCTAATGGGGCCTTAAACAACTTCTAAACAGGCCCAAAGGGGCAAAACGAACTCTGGACCACCCTCATGGGGCCTTAAACAACTTCTAAACAGGCCCAAAGGGGCAAAACGAACCCTGGACCACCCTAAAGGGGCCTTAAACAACTTCTAAACAGGCCCAAAGGGGCAAAACGAACCCTGGACCACCCTAAAGGGGCCCCAAACAACTTCTAAACAGGCTCAAAGGGGCAAAACGAACCCTGGACCACCCTAATGGGGCCTTAAACAACTTCTAAACAGGCTCAAAGGGGCAAAATGAACCCTGGACCACCCTAAAGGGGCCTTAAACAACTTCTAAACAGGCTCAAAGGGGCAAAACGAACCCTGGACCACCCTCATGGGGCCTTAAACAACTTCTAAACAGGCCCAAAGGGGCAAAACGAACCCTGGACAACCCTAAAGGGGCCCCAAACAACTTCTAAACAGGCTCAAAGGGGCAAAACGAACCCTGGACCACCCTCATGGGGCCTTAAACAACTTCTAAACAGACTCAGAGGGGCAAAACGAACCCTGGACCACCCTAAAGGGGCCTTAAACAACTTCTAAACAGGCCCAAAGGGGCAAAACGAACCCTGGACCACTCTAAAGGGGCCCCCAAACAACTTCTAAACAGGCTCAAAGGGGCAAAACGAACCCTGGACCACCCTAATGGGGCCTTAAACAACTTCTAAACAGACTCAGAGGGGCAAAACGAACCCTGGACCACCCTAAAGGGGCCTTAAACAACTTCTAAACAGGCCCAAAGGGGCAAAACGAACCCTGGACCACCCTCATGGGGCCTTAAACAACTTCTAAACAGGCCCAAAGGGGCAAAACGAACCCTGGACCACCCTCATGGGGCCTTTAACAACTTCTAAACAGGCCCAAAGGGGCAAAACGAACCCTGGACCACCCTAAAGGGGCCCCAAACAACTTCTAAACAAGCTCAAAGGGGCAAAACGAACCCTGGACCACCCTAAAGGGGCCTTAAACAACTTCTAAACAGGCCCAAAGGGGCAAAACGAACCCTGGACCACACTAAAGGGGCCCCAAACAACTTCTAAACAGGCTCAAAGGGGCAAAACGAACCCTGGACCACCCTAATGGGGCCTTAAACAACTTCTAAACAGGCCCAAAGGGGCAAAAGGAACCCTGGACCACCCTAAAGGGGCCTTAAACAACTTCTAAACAGGCCCAAAGGGGCAAAACCAACCCTGGACCACCCTAAAGGGGCCTTAAACAACTTCTAAACAGGCCCAAAGGGGCAAAACGAACCCTGGATCACCCTAAAGGGGCCTTAAACAACTTCTAAACAGGCCCAAAGGGGCAAAAGGAACCCTGGACCACCCTCATGGGGCCTTAAACAACTTCTAAACAGGCCCAAAGGGGCAAAACGAACCCTGGATCACCCTAAAGGGGCCTTAAACAACTTCTAAACAGGCCCAAAGGGGCAAAACGAACCCTGGACCACCCTAAAGGGGCCTTAAACAACTTTTAACAGGCTCAAAGGGGCAAAACGAACCCTGGACCACCCTAAAGGGGCCTTAAACAACTTCTAAACAGGCTCAAAGGGGCAAAACGAACCCTGGACCACCCTAAAGGGGCCTTAAACAACTTCTAAACAGGCCCAAAGGGGCAAAACGAACCCTGGACCACCCTAAAGGGGCCTTAAACAACTTCTAAACAGGCCCAAAGGGGCAAAACGAACCCTGGAGCACTCTAAAGGGGCCCCAAACAACTTCTAAACAGGCTCAAAGGGGCAAAACGAACCCTGGACCACCCTAATGGGGCCTTAAACAACTTCTAAACAGGCCCAAAGGGGCAAAACGAACCCTGGACCACCCTTATGGGGCCTTAAACAACTTCTAAACAGGCCCAAAGGGGCAAAACGAACCCTGGACCACCCTAAAGGGGCCTTAAACAACTTCTAAACAGGCTAAAAGGGGCAAAACGAACCCTGGACCACCCTAATGGGGCCTTAAACAACTTCTAAACAGGCTCAAAGGGGCAAAACGAACCCTGGACCACCCTCATGGGGCCTTAAACAACTTCTAAACAGGCCCAAAGGGGCAAAACGAACCCTGGACCACCCTCATGGGGCCTTAAACAACTTCTAAACAGGCCCAAAGGGGCAAAACGAACCCTGGACCACCCTCATGGGGCCTTTAACAACTTCTAAACAGGCCCAAAGGGGCAAAACGAACCCTGGACCACCCTAAAGGGGCCCCAAACAACTTCTAAACAAGCTCAAAGGGGCAAAACGAACCCTGGACCACCCTAAAGGGGCCTTAAACAACTTCTAAACAGGCCCAAAGGGGCAAAACGAACCCTGGACCACTCTAAAGGGGCCCCAAACAACTTCTAAACAGGCTCACAGGGGCAAAACGAACCCTGGACCACCCTCATGGGGCCTTAAACAACTTCTAAACAGGCTCAAAGGGGCAAAACGAACCCTGGACCACCCTAAAGGGGCCTTAAACAACTTCTAAACAGGCCCAAAGGGGCAAAACGAACCATGTACCACCCTCATGGGGCCTTAAACAACTTCTAAACAGGCCCAAAGGGGCAAAACGAACCCTGGACCACCCTAAAGGGGCCTTAAACAACTTCTAAACAGGCCCAAAGGGGCTAAACGAACCCTGGACCACCCTAAAGGGGCCTTAAACAACTTCTAAACAGGCTCAAAGGGGCAAAACGAACCCTGGACCACCCTAAAGGGGCCTTAAACAACTTCTAAACAGGCTCAAAGGGGCAAAACGAACCCTGGACCACCCTAAAGGGGCCTTAAACAACTTCTAAACAGGCTCAAAGGGGCAAAACAAACCCTGGACCACCCTAAAGGGGCCTTAAACAACTTCTAAACAGACTCAGAGGGGCAAAACGAACCCTGGACCACCCTAAAGGGGCCTTAAACAACTTCGAAACAGGCTCAAAGGGGCAAAACGAACCCTGGACCACCCTAAAGGGGCCTTAAACAACTTCTAAACAGGCCCAAAGGGGCAAAACGAACCCTGGACCACCCTAAAGGGGCCTTAAACAACTTCTAAACAGGCCCAAAGAGGCAAAACGAACCCTGGACCACTCTAAAGGGGCCCCAAACAACTTCTAAACAGGCTCAAAGGGGCAAAACGAACCCTGGACCACCCTAATGGGGCCTTAAACAACTTCTAAACAGGCCGAAAGGGGCAAAACGAACCCTGGACCACCCTCATGGGGCCTTAAACAACTTCTAAACAGGCCCAAAGGGGCAAAACGAACCCTGGACCACCTTAAAGGGGCCCCAAACAACTTCTAAACAAGCTCAAAGGGGCAAAACGAACCCTGGACCACCCTAAAGGGGCCTTAAACAACTTCTAAACAGGCCCAAAGGGGCAAAACGAACCCTGGGCCACCCTAAAGGGGCCTTAAACAACTTCTAAACAGGCCCAAAGGGGCAAAACGAACCCTGGACCACCCTAAAGGGGCCTTAAACAACTTCTAAACAGGCCCAAAGGGGCAAAACGAACCCTGGGCCAACCGAAAGGGGCCTTAAACAACTTCTAAACAGGCCCAAAGGGGCAAAACGAACCCTGGACCACCTTAAAGGGGCCCCAAACAACTTCTAAACAAGCTCAAAGGGGCAAAACGAACCCTGGACCACCCTAAAGGGGCCTTAAACAACTTCTAAACAGGCCCAAAGGGGCAAAACGAACCCTGGGCCACCCTAAAGGGGCCTTAAACAACTTCTAAACAGGCCCAAAGGGGCAAAACGAACCCTGGACCACCCTAAAGGGGCCCCAAACAACTTCTAAACAAGCTCAAAGGGGCAAAACGAACCCTGGACCACCCTTATGGGGCCTTAAACAACTTCTAAACAGGCTCAAAGGGGCAAAACGAACCCTGGACCACCCTCATGGGGCCTTAAACAACTTCTAAACAGGCCCAAAGGGGCAAAACGAACCCTGGACCACCCTCATGGGGCCTTAAACAACTTCTAAACAGGCCCAAAGGGGAAAAACGAACCCTGGACCGCCCTCATGGGGCCTTTAACAACTTCTAAACAGGCCCAAAGGGGCAAAACGAACCCTGGACCACCCTAAAGGGGCCCCAAACAACTTCTAAACAAGCTCAAAGGGGCAAAACGAACCCTGGACCACCCTAAAGGGGCCTTAAACAACTTCTAAACAGGCCCAAAGGGGCAAAACGAACCCTGGACCACTCTAAAGGGGCCCCAAACAACTTCTAAACAGGCTCAAAGGGGCAAAACGAACCCTGGACCACCCTCATGGGGCCTTAAACAACTTCTAAACAGGCTCAAAGGGGCAAAACGAACCCTGGACCACCCTAAAGGGGCCTTAAACAACTTCTAAACAGGCTCAAAGGGGCAAAACGAACCCTGGACCACCCTCATGGGGCCTTAAACAACTTCTAAACAGGCCCAAAGGGGCAAAACGAACCCTGGACCACCCTCATGGGGCCTTAAACAACTTCTAAACAGGCCCAAAGGGGCTAAACGAACCCTGGACCACCCTAAAGCGGCCTTGAACAACTTCTAAACAGGCTCAAAGGGGCAAAACGAACCCTGGACCACCCTAAAGGGGCCTTAAACAACTTCTAAACAGGCTCAAAGGGGCAAAATGAACCCTGGACCACCCTAAAGGGGCCTTAAACAACTTCTAAACAGGCTCAAAGGGGCAAAACAAACCCTGGACCACCCTAAAGGGGCCTTAAACAACTTCTAAACAGACTCAGAGGGGCAAAACGAACCCTGGACCACCCTAAAGGGGCCTTAAACAACTTCGAAACAGGCACAAAGGGGCAAAACGAACCCTGGACCACCCTAAAGGGGCCTTAAACAACTTCTAAACAGGCCCAAAGGGGCAAAACGAACCCTGGACCACCCTAAAGGGGCCTTAAACAACTTCTAAACAGGCCCAAAGGGGCAAAACGAACCCTGGACCACTCTAAAGGGGCCCCAAACAACTTCTAAACAGGCTCAAAGGGGCAAAACGAACCCTGGACCACCCTAATGGGGCCTTAAACAACTTCTAAACAGGCCCAAAGGGGCAAAACGAACCCTGGACCACCCTCATGGGGCCTTATACAACTTCTAAACAGGCCCAAAGGGGCAAAACGAACCCTGGATCACCCTAAAGGGGCCTTAAACAACTTCTAAACAGGCCCAAAGGGGCAAAACGAACCCTGGACCACCCTCATGGGACCTTAAACAACTTCTAAACAGGCTCAAAGGGGCAAAACGAACCCTGGACCACCCTAAAGGGGCCTTAAACAACTTCTAAACAGGCCCAAAGGGGCAAAACGAACCCTGGATCACCCTAAAGGGGCCTTAAACAACTTCTAAACAGGCCCAAAGGGGCAAAAGGAACCCTGGACCACCCTAAAGGGGCCTTAAACAACTTCTAAACAGGCCCAAAGGGGCAAAACGAACCCTGGATCACCCTAAAGGGGCCTTAAACAACTTCTAAACAGGCCCAAAGGGGCAAAACGAACCCTGGACCACCCTAAAGGGGCCTTAAACAACTTCTAAACAGGCTCAAAGGGGCAAAACGAACCCTGGACCACCCTAAAGGGGCCTTAAACAACTTCTAAACAGGCTCAAAGGGGCAAAACGAACCCTGGACCACCCTAAAGGGGCCTTAAACAACTTCTAAACAGGCCCAAAGGGGCAAAACGAACCCTGGACCACCCTAAAGGGGCCTTAAACAACTTCTAAACAGGCCCAAAGGGGCAAAACGAACCCTGGAGCACTCTAAAGGGGCCCCAAACAACTTCTAAACAGGCTCAAAGGGGCAAAACGAACCCTGGACCACCCTAATGGGGCCTTAAACAACTTCTAAACAGGCCCAAAGGGGCAAAACGAACCCTGGACCACCCTTATGGGGCCTTAAACAACTTCTAAACAGGCCCAAAGGGGCAAAACGAACCCTGGACCACCCTAAAGGGGCCTTAAACAACTTCTAAACAGGCTAAAAGGGGCAAAACGAACCCTGGACCACCCTAATGGGGCCTTAAACAACTTCTAAACAGGCTCAAAGGGGCAAAACGAACCCTGGACCACCCTCATGGGGCCTTAAACAACTTCTAAACAGGCCCAAAGGGGCAAAACGAACCCTGGACCACCCTCATGGGGCCTTAAACAACTTCTAAACAGGCCCAAAGGGGCAAAACGAACCCTGGACCACCCTCATGGGGCCTTTAACAACTTCTAAACAGGCCCAAAGGGGCAAAACGAACCCTGGACCACCCTAAAGGGGCCCCAAACAACTTCTAAACAAGCTCAAAGGGGCAAAACGAACCCTGGACCACCCTAAAGGGGCCTTAAACAACTTCTAAACAGGCCCAAAGGGGCAAAACGAACCCTGGACCACTCTAAAGGGGCCCCAAACAACTTCTAAACAGGCTCACAGGGGCAAAACGAACCCTGGACCACCCTCATGGGGCCTTAAACAACTTCTAAACAGGCTCAAAGGGGCAAAACGAACCCTGGACCACCCTAAAGGGGCCTTAAACAACTTCTAAACAGGCTCAAAGGGGCAAAACGAACCATGTACCACCCTCATGGGGCCTTAAACAACTTCTAAACAGGCCCAAAGGGGCAAAACGAACCCTGGACCACCCTAAAGGGGCCTTAAACAACTTCTAAACAGGCCCAAAGGGGCTAAACGAACCCTGGACCACCCTAAAGGGGCCTTAAACAACTTCTAAACAGGCTCAAAGGGGCAAAACGAACCCTGGACCACCCTAAAGGGGCCTTAAACAACTTCTAAACAGGCTCAAAGGGGCAAAACGAACCCTGGACCACCCTAAAGGGGCCTTAAACAACTTCTAAACAGGCTCAAAGGGGCAAAACAAACCCTGGACCACCCTAAAGGGGCCTTAAACAACTTCTAAACAGACTCAGAGGGGCAAAACGAACCCTGGACCACCCTAAAGGGGCCTTAAACAACTTCGAAACAGGCTCAAAGGGGCAAAACGAACCCTGGACCACCCTAAAGGGGCCTTAAACAACTTCTAAACAGGCCCAAAGGGGCAAAACGAACCCTGGACCACTCTAAAGGGGCCCCAAACAACTTCTAAACAGGCTCAAAGGGGCAAAACGAACCCTGGACCACCCTAATGGGGCCTTAAACAACTTCTAAACAGGCCGAAAGGGGCAAAACGAACCCTGGACCACCCTCATGGGGCCTTAAACAACTTCTAAACAGGCCCAAAGGGGCAAAACGAACCCTGGACCACCTTAAAGGGGCCCCAAACAACTTCTAAACAAGCTCAAAGGGGCAAAACGAACCCTGGACCACCCTAAAGGGGCCTTAAACAACTTCTAAACAGGCCCAAAGGGGCAAAACGAACCCTGGGCCACCCTAAAGGGGCCTTAAACAACTTCTAAACAGGCCCAAAGGGGCAAAACGAACCCTGGACCACCCTAAAGGGGCCTTAAACAACTTCTAAACAGGCCCAAAGGGGCAAAACGAACCCTGGGCCAACCGAAAGGGGCCTTAAACAACTTCTAAACAGGCCCAAAGGGGCAAAACGAACCCTGGACCACCTTAAAGGGGCCCCAAACAACTTCTAAACAGGCTCAAAGGGGCAAAACGAACCCTGGACCACCCTAAAGGGGCCTTAAACAACTTCTAAACAGGCTCAAAGGGGCAAAACGAACCCTGGACCACCCTAAAGGGGCCTTAAACAACTTCTAAACAGGCTCAAAGGGGCAAAACAAACCCTGGACCACCCTAAAGGGGCCTTAAACAACTTCTAAACAGACTCAGAGGGGCAAAACGAACCCTGGACCCACCCTAAAGGGGGCCTTAAACAACTTCGAAACAGGCTCAAAGGGGCAAAACGAACCCTGGACCACCCTAAAGGGGCCTTAAACAACTTCTAAACAGGCCCAAAGGGGCAAAACGAACCCTGGACCACCCTAAAGGGGCCTTAAACAACTTCTAAACAGGCCCAAAGGGGCAAAACGAACCCTGGACCACTCTAAAGGGGCCCCAAACAACTTCTAAACAGGCTCAAAGGGGCAAAACGAACCCTGGACCACCCTAATGGGGCCTTAAACAACTTCTAAACAGGCCGAAAGGGGCAAAACGAACCCTGGACCACCCTCATGGGGCCTTAAACAACTTCTAAACAGGCCCAAAGGGGCAAAACGAACCCTGGACCACCTTAAAGGGGCCCCAAACAACTTCTAAACAAGCTCAAAGGGGCAAAACGAACCCTGGACCACCCTAAAGGGGCCTTAAACAACTTCTAAACAGGCCCAAAGGGGCAAAACGAACCCTGGGCCACCCTAAAGGGGCCTTAAACAACTTCTAAACAGGCCCAAAGGGGCAAAACGAACCCTGGACCACCCTAAAGGGGCCTTAAACAACTTCTAAACAGGCCCAAAGGGGCAAAACGAACCCTGGGCCAACCGAAAGGGGCCTTAAACAACTTCTAAACAGGCCCAAAGGGGCAAAACGAACCCTGGACCACCTTAAAGGGGCCCCAAACAACTTCTAAACAAGCTCAAAGGGGCAAAACGAACCCTGGACCACCCTAAAGGGGCCTTAAACAACTTCTAAACAGGCCCAAAGGGGCAAAACGAACCCTGGGCCACCCTAAAGGGGCCTTAAACAACTTCTAAACAGGCCCAAAGGGGCAAAACGAACCCTGGACCACCCTTATGGGGCCTTAAACAACTTCTAAACAGGCTCAAAGGGGCAAACGAACCTCCTGGACCACCCTCATGGGGCCTTAAACAACTTCTAAACAGGCCCAAAGGGGCAAAACGAACCCTGGACCACCCTCATGGGGCCTTAAACAACTTCTAAACAGGCCCAAAGGGGCAAAACGAACCCTGGACCACCCTCATGGGGCCTTTAACAACTTCTAAACAAGCTCAAAGGGGCAAAACGAACCCTGGACCACCCTAAAGGGGCCTTAAACAACTTCTAAACAGGCCCAAAGGGGCAAAACGAACCCTGGACCACTCTAAAGGGGCCCCAAACAACTTCTAAACAGGCTCAAAGGGGCAAAACGAACCCTGGACCACCCTCATGGGGCCTTAAACAACTTCTAAACAGGCTCAAAGGGGCAAAACGAACCCTGGACCACCCTAAAGGGGCCTTAAACAACTTCTAAACAGGCTCAAAGGGGCAAAACGAACCCTGGACCACCCTCATGGGGCCTTAAACAACTTCTAAACAGGCCCAAAGGGGCAAAACGAACCCTGGACCACCCTCATGGGGCCTTAAACAACTTCTAAACAGGCCCAAAGGGGCTAAACGAACCCTGGACCACCCTAAAGCGGCCTTGAACAACTTCTAAACAGGCTCAAAGGGGCAAAACGAACCCTGGACCACCCTAAAGGGGCCTTAAACAACTTCTAAACAGGCTCAAAGGGGCAAAACGAACCCTGGACCCACCCTAAAGGGGCCTTAAACAACTTCTAAACAGGCCCAAAGGGGCAAAACAAACCCTGGACCACCCTAAAGGGGCCTTAAACAACTTCTAAACAGACTCAGAGGGGCAAAACGAACCCTGGACCACCCTAAAGGGGCCCCAAACAACTTCTAAACAAGCTCAAAGGGGCAAAACGAACCCTGGACCACCCTAAAGGGGCCTTAAACAACTTCTAAACAGGCCCAAAGGGGCAAAATGAACCCTGGACCACCCTAAAGGGGCCTTAAACAACTTCTAAACAGGCCCAAAGGGGCAAAACGAACCCTGGACCACCCTAAAGGGGCCCCAAACAACTTCTAAACAGGCTCCAAGGGGCAAAACGAACCCTGGACCACCCTAATGGGGCCTTAAACAACTTCTAAACAGTCTCAAAGGGCAAAACGAACCCTGGACCACCCTAATGGGGCCTTAAACAACTTCTAAACAGGCTCAAAGGGGCAAAACGAACCCGGGACCACCCTAAAGGGGCCTTAAACAACTTCTAAACAGGCTCAAAGGGGCAAAACGAAGCCTGGACCACCCTAATGGGGCCTTAAACAATTTCTAAACAGGCTCAAAGGGGCAAAACGAACCCTGGACCACCCTAAAGGGGCCTTAAACAACTTCTAAACAGGCTCAAAGGGGCAAAACGAACCCTGGACCACCCTCATGGGGCCTTAAACAACTTCTAAAGAGGCTCAAAGGGGCAAAACGAACCCTGGACCACCCTAAAAAGGCCTTAAACAACTTCTAAACAGGCCCAAAGGGGCAAAACAAACCCTGGACCACCCTAAAGGGGCCTTAAACAACTTCTAAACAGACTCAGAGGGGCAAAACGAACCCTGGACCACCCTAAAGGGGCCTTAAACAACTTCGAAACAGGCTCAAAGGGGCAAAACGAACCCTGGACCACCCTAAAGGGGCCTTAAACAACTTCTAAACAGGCCCAAAGGGGCAAAACGAACCCTGGACCACCCTAAAGGGGCCTTAAACAACTTCTAAACAGGCCCAAAGGGGCAAAACGAACCCTGGACCACTCTAAAGGGGCCCCAAACAACTTCTAAACAGGCTCAAAGGGGCAAAACGAACCCTGGACCACCCTAATGGGGCCTTAAACAACTTCTAAACAGGCCCAAAGGGGCAAAACGAACCCTGGACCACCCTCATGGGGCCTTATACAACTTCTAAACAGGCCCAAAGGAGCAAAACGAACCCTGGACCACCCTAAAGGGGCCTTAAACAACTTCTAAACAGGCTAAAAGGGGCAAAACGAACCCTGGACCACCCTAATGGGGCCTTAAACAACTTCTAAACAGGCTCAAAGGGGCAAAACGAACCCTGGATCACCCTAAAGGGGCCTTAAACAACTTCTAAACAGGCCCAAAGGGGCAAAACGAACCCTGGACCACCCTCATGGGACCTTAAACAACTTCTAAACAGGCTCAAAGGGGCAAAACGAACCCTGGACCACCCTAAAGGGGCCTTAAACAACTTCTAAACAGGCTCAAAGGGGCAAAACGAACCCTGGACCACCCTCATGGGGCCTTAAACAACTTCTAAACAGGCCCAAAGGGGCAAAACGAACCCTGGACCACCCTCATGGGGCCTTAAACAACTTCTAAACAGGCCCAAAGGGGCAAAACGAACCCTGGACCACCCTAAAGGGGCCTTAAACAACTTCTAAACAGGCTCAAAGGGGCAAAACGAACCCTGGACCACCCTAAAGGGGCCCCAAACAACTTCTAAACAAGCTCAAAGGGGCAAAACGAACCCTGGACCACCCTAAAGGGGCCTTAAACAACTTCTAAACAGGCCCAAAGGGGCAAAATGAACCCTGGACCACCCTAAAGGGGCCTTAAACAACTTCTAAACAGGCCCAAAGGGGCAAAACGAACCCTGGACCACCCTAAAGGGGCCCCAAACAACTTCTAAACAGGCTCCAAGGGGCAAAACGAACCCTGGACCACCCTAATGGGGCCTTAAACAACTTCTAAACAGGCTCAAAGGGGCAAAACGAACCCTGGACCACCCTAATGGGGCCTTAAACAACTTCTAAACAGGCTCAAAGGGGCAAAACGAACCCTGGACCACCCTAAAGGGGCCTTAAACAACTTCTAAACAGGCTCAAAGGGGCAAAACGAAGCCTGGACCACCCTAATGGGGCCTTAAACAACTTCTAAACAGGCTCAAAGGGGCAAAACGAACCCTGGACCACCCTAAAGGGGCCTTAAACAACTTCTAAACAGGCTCAAAGGGGCAAAACGAACCCTGGACCACCCTCATGGGGCCTTAAACAACTTCTAAACAGGCTCAAAGGGGCAAAACGAACCCTGGACCACCCTAAAGGGGGCCTTAAACAACTTCTAAACAGGCCCAAAGGGGCAAAACGAACCCTGGACCACCCTCATGGGGCCTTAAACAACTTCTAAACAGGCCCAAAGGGGCAAAACAAACCCTGGATCACCCTAAAGGGGCCTTAAACAACTTCTAAACAGGCCCAAAGGGGCAAAACGAACCCTGGACCACCCTCATGGGGCCTTGAACAACTTCTAAACAGGCCCAAAGGGGCAAAACGAACCCTGGACCACCCTAAAGGGGCCTTAAACAACTTCTAAACAGGCCCAAAGGGGCAAAACGAACCCTGGACCACCCTCATGGGGCCTTCAACAACTTCTAAACAGGCCCAAAGGGGCAAAACGAACCCTGGACCACCCTAAAGGGGCCTTAAACAACTTCTAAACAGGCCCAAAGGGGCAAAACGAACCCTGGACCACCCTAAACGGGCCCCAAACAACTTCTAAACAGGCTCAAAGGGGCAAAACGAACCCTGGACCACCCTAATGGGGCCTTAAACAACTTCTAAACAGGCTCAAAGGGGCAAAACGAACCCTGGACCACCCTAAAGGGGCCTTAAACAACTTCTAAACAGGCTCAAAGGGGCAAAACGAACCCTGGACCACCCTCATGGGGCCTTAAACAACTTCTAAACAGGCCCAAAGGGGCAAAACGAACCCTGGACAACCCTAAAGGGGCCCCAAACAACTTCTAAACAGGCTCAAAGGGGCAAAACGAACCCTGGACCACCCTCATGGGGCCTTAAACAACTTCTAAACAGACTCAGAGGGGCAAAACGAACCCTGGACCACCCTAAAGGGGCCTTAAACAACTTCTAAACAGGCCCAAAGGGGCAAAACGAACCCTGGACCACTCTAAAGGGAGGACCCCAAACAACTTCTAAACAGGCTCAAAGGGGCAAAACGAACGCTGGACCACCCTAATGGGGCCTTAAACAACTTCTAAACAGACTCAGAGGGGCAAAACGAACCCTGGACCACCCTAAAGGGGCCTTAAACAACTTCTAAACAGGCCCAAAGGGGCAAAACGAACCCTGGACCACCCTCATGGGGCCTTAAACAACTTCTAAACAGGCCCAAAGGGGCAAAACGAACCCTGGACCACCCTCATGGGGCCTTTAACAACTTCTAAACAGGCCCAAAGGGGCAAAACGAACCCTGGACCACCCTAAAGGGGCCCCAAACAACTTCTAAACAAGCTCAAAGGGGCAAAACGAACCCTGGACCACCCTAAAGGGGCCTTAAACAACTTCTAAACAGGCCCAAAGGGGCAAAACGAACCCTGGACCACTCTAAAGGGGCCCCAAACAACTTCTAAACAGGCTCAAAGGGGCAAAACGAACCCTGGACCACCCTAATGGGGCCTTAAACAACTTCTAAACAGGCCCAAAGGGGCAAAACGAACCCTGGACCACCCTAAAGGGGCCTTAAACAACTTCTAAACAGGCCCAAAGGGGCAAAACCAACCCTGGACCACCCTAAAGGGGCCTTAAACAACTTCTAAACAGGCCCAAAGGGGCAAAACGAACCCTGGATCACCCTAAAGGGGCCTTAAACAACTTCTAAACAGGCCCAAAGGGGCAAAAGGAACCCTGGACCACCCTAAAGGGGCCTTAAACAACTTCTAAACAGGCCCAAAGGGGCAAAACGAACCCTGGATCATCCTAAAGGGGCCTTAAACAACTTCTAAACAGGCCCAAAGGGGCAAAACGAACCCTGGACCACCCTAAAGGGGCCTTAAACAACTTCTAAACAGGCTCAAAGGGGCAAAACAAACCCTGGACCACCCTAAAGGGGCCTTAAACAACTTCTAAACAGACTCAGAGGGGCAAAACGAACCCTGGACCACCCTAAAGGGGCCTTAAACAACTTCTAAACAGGCCCAAAGGGGCAAAACGAACCCTGGACCACCTTAAAGGGGCCCCAAACAACTTCTAAACAGGCCCAAAGGGGCAAAACGAACCCTGGACCACCCTAAAGGGGCCCCAAACAACTTCCAAACAGGCCCAAAGGGGCAAAACGAACCCTGGACCACCCTAAAGGGGCCTTAAACAACTTCTAAACAGGCCCAAAGGGGCAAAACGAACCCTGGACCACCCTAAAGGGGCCCCAAACACCTTCTAAACAGGCTCAAAGGGGAAAACAAACCCTGGACCACCCTAATGGGGCCTTAAAAAACTTCTAAACAGGCCGAAAGGGGCAAAACGAACCCTGGACCACCCTTATGGGGCCTTAAACAACTTCTAAACAGGCCCAAAGGGGCAAAACGAACCCTGGATCACCCTAAAGGGGCCTTAAACAACTTCTAAACAGGCCCAAAGGGGCAAAACGAACCTGGACCACCCTAAAGGGGCCTTAAACAACTTCTAAAGAGGCTCAAAGGGGCAAAACGAACCCTGGGCCACCCTAAAGGGGCCTTAAACAACTTCTAAACAGGCCCAAAGGGGCAAAACGAACCCTGGGCCACCCTAAAGGGGCCTTAAACAACTTCTAAACAGGCCCCAAAGGGGCAAAACGAACCCTGGACCACCCTAAAGGGGCCTTAAAACAACGTCTAAACAGGGTCAAAGGGGCCAAACAAACCCTGGACCACCCTAAAGGGGCCTTAAACAACTTCTAAACAGGCCCAAAGGGGCAAAACGAACCCTGGACCACCCTAATGGGGCCTTAAACAACTTCTAAACAGGGTCAAAGGGGCAAAACGAACCCTGGACCACCTTAAAGGGGACTTAAACAACTTCTAAACAGGCTCAAAGGGGCAAAACGAACCCTGGACCACCCTCATGGGGCCTTAAACAACTTCTAAACTGGCTCAAAGGGGCAAAACGAACCCTGGACCACCCTAAAGGGGCCTTAAACAACTTCAAAACAGGCCCAAAGGGGCAAAACGAACCCTGGACCACCCTAAAGCGGCCTTAAACAACTTCTAAACAGGCTAAAAGGGGCAAAACGAACCCTGGACCACCCTAATGGGGCCTTAAACAACTTCTAAACAGGCTCAAAGGGGCAAAACGAACCCTGGACCACCCTCATGGGGCCTTAAACAACTTCTAAACAGGCCCAAAGGGGCAAAACAAACCCTGGACCACCCTAAAGGGGCCCCAAACAACTTCTAAACAAGCTCAAAGGGGCAAAACGAACCCTGGACCACCCTAATGGGGCCTTAAACAACTTCTAAACAGGCCCAAAGGGGCAAAACGAACCCTGGACCACCCTCATGGGGCCTTAAACAACTTCTAAACAGGCCCAAAGGGGCAAAACGAACCCTGGACCACCCTAAAGGGGCCTTAAACAACTTCTAAACAGGCCCAAAGGGGCAAAACGAACCCTGGACCACCCTAAAGGGGCCCCCAAACAACTTCTAAACAAGCTCAAAGGGGCAAAACGAACCCTGGACCACTCTAATGGGGCCTTAAACAACTTCTAAACAGGCTCAAAGGGGCAAAACGAACCCTGGACCACCCTAATGGGGCCTTAAACAACTTCTAAACAGGCTCAAAGGGGCAAAACGAACCCTGGACCACCCTCATGGGGCCTTAAACAACTTCTAAACAGGCCCAAAGGGGCAAAACGAACCCTGGATCACCCTAAAGGGGCCTTAAACAACTTCTAAACAGGCCCAAAGGGGCAAAACGAACCCTGGACCACCCTAAAGGGGCCCCAAACAACTTCTAAACAAGCTCAAAGGGGCAAAACGAACCCTGGACCACCCTAATGGGGCCTTAAACAACTTCTAAACAGGCTCAAAGGGGCAAAACGAATCCTGGACCACCCTAAAGGAGCCTTAAACAACTTCTAAACAGGCTAAAAGGGGCAAAACGAACCCTGGACCACCCTCATGGGGCCTTAAACAACTTCTAAACAGGCTCAAAGGGGCAAAACGAACCCTGGACCACCCTCATGGGGCCTTAAACAACTTCTAAACAGGCCCTAAGGGGCAAAACGAAACCTGGACCACCCTCATGGGGCCTTAAACAACTTCTAAACAGGCCCAAAGGGGCAAAACGAACACTGGACCACCCTCATGGGGCCTTAAACAACTTCTAAACAGTCCCAAAGGGGCAAAACGAACCCTGGACCACCCTAAAGGGGCCTTAAACAACTTCTAAACAGGCCCAAAGGGGCAAAACGAACCCTGAACCACCCTAAAGGGGCCCCAAACAACTTCTAAACAGGCTCAAAGGGGCAAAACGAACCCTGGACCACCCTAATGGGGCCTTAAACAACTTCTAAACAGGCTCAAAGGGGCAAAACGAACCCTGGACCACCCTAAAGGGGCCTTAAACAACTTCTAAACAGGCTCAAAGGGGCAAAACGAACCCTGGACCACCCTCATGGGGCCTTAAACAACTTCTAAACAGGCCCAAAGGGGCAAAACAAACCCTGGACAACCCTAAAGGGGCCCCAAACAACTTCTAAACAGGCTCAAAGGGGCAAAACGAACCCTGGACCACCCTAAAGGGGCCTTAAACAACTTCTAAACAGGCTAAAACGGGCAAAACGAACCCTGGACCACCCTCATGGGGCCTTAAACAACTTCTAAACAGGCTCAAAGGGGCAAAACGAACCCTGGACCACCCTCATGGGGCCTTAAACAACTTCTAAACAGGCCCTAAGGGGCAAAACGAACCCTGGACCACCCTCATGGGGCCTTAAACAACTTCTAAACTGGCTCAAAGGGGCAAAACGAACCCTGGACCACCCTAAAGGGGCCTTAAACAACTTCAAAACAGGCCCAAAGGGGCAAAACGAACCCTGGACCACCCTAAAGCGGCCTTAAACAACTTCTAAACAGGCTAAAAGGGGCAAAAACGAACCCTGGACCACCCTAATGGGGCCTTAAACAACTTCTAAACAGGCCCAAAGGGGCAAAACAAACCCTGGACCACCCTAAAGGGGCCCCAAACAACTTCTAAACAAGCTCAAAGGGGCAAAACGAACCCTGGACCACCCTAAAGGGGCCTTAAACAACTTCAAAACAGGCCCAAAGGGGCAAAACGAACCCTGGACCACCCTAAAGCGGCCTTAAACAACTTCTAAACAGGCTAAAAGGGGCAAAACGAACCCTGGACCACCCTCATGGGGCCTTAAACAACTTCTAAACAGGCCCAAAGGGGCAAAACAAACCCTGGACCACCCTAAAGGGGCCCCAAACAACTTCTAAACAAGCTCAAAGGGGCAAAACGAACCCTGGACCACCCTAATGGGGCCTTAAACAACTTCTAAACAGGCCCAAAGGGGCAAAACGAACCCTGGACCACCCTCATGGGGCCTTAAACAACTTCTAAACAGGCCCAAAGGGGCAAAACGAACCCTGGACCACCCTAAAGGGGCCTTAAACAACTTCTAAACAGGCCCAAAGGGGCAAAACGAACCCTGGACCACCCTAAAGGGGCCCCAAACAACTTCTAAACAGGCCCAAAGGGGCAAAACGAACCCTGGACCACCCTAAAGGGGCCCCAAACAACTTCTAAACAGGCTCAAAGGGGCAAAACGAACCCTGGACCACCCTAATGGGGCCTTAAACAACTTCTAAACAGGCTCAAAGGGGCAAAACGAACCCTGGACCACCCTAAAGGGGCCTTAAACAACTTCTAAACAGGCTCAAAGGGGCAAAACGAACCCTGGACCACCCTAAAGGGGCCCCAAACAACTTCTAAAAGGGCTCAAAAGGGCAAAACGAACCCTGGACCACCCTAAAGGGGCCTTAAACAACTTCTAAACAGGCTCAAAGGGGCAAAACGAACCCTGGACCACCCTAAAGGGGCCTTAAACAAATTCTAAACAGGCCCAAAGGGGCAAAACGAACCCTCGACCACCCTAAAGGGGCCCCAAACAACTTCTAAACAAGCTCAAAGGGGCAAAACAAACCCTGGACCACCCTAATGGGGCCTTAAACAACTTCTAAACAGGCTCAAAGAGGCAAAACGAACCCTGGACCACCCTCATGGGGCCTTAAACAACTTCTAAACAGGCCCAAAGGGGCAAAACGAACCCTGGACCACCCTCATGGGGCCTTAAACAACTTCTAAACAGGCCCAAAGGGGCAAAACGAACCCTGGACCACCCTAATGGGGCCTTAAACAACTTCTAAATAGGCTCAAAGGGGCAAAACGAACCCTGGACCACCCTAAAGGGGTCTTAAACAAATTCTAAACAGGCCCAAAGGGGCAAAACGAACCCTGGACCACCCTAAAGGGGCCCCAAAAAACTTCTAAACAAGCTCAAAGGGGCAAAACAAACCCTGGACCACCCTAATGGGGCCTTAAACAACTTCTAAACAGGCTCAAAGAGGCAAAACGAACCCTGGACCACCCTCATGGGGCCTTAAACAACTTCTAAACAGGCCCAAAGGGGCAAAAACGAACCCTGGACCACCCTCATGGGGCCTTAAACAACTTCTAAACAGGCCCAAAGGGGCAAAACGAACCCTGGACCACCCTAAAGGGGCCTTAAACAACTTCTAAACAGGCCCAAAGGGGCTAAACGAACACTGGACCACCCTAAAGGGGCCTTAAACAACTTCTAAACAGGCTCAAAGGGGCAAAACGAACCCTGGACCACCCTAAAGGGGCCTTAAACAACTTCTAAACAGGCTCAAAGGGGCAAAACGAACCCTGGACCACCCTAAAGGGGCCTTAAACAACTTCTAAACAGGCTCAAAGGGGCAAAACGAACCCTGGACCACCCTAAAGGGGCCTTAAACAACTTCTAAACAGGCTCAAAGGGGCAAAACAAACCCTGGACCACCCTAAAGGGGCCTTAAACAACTTCTAAACAGACTCAAAGGGGCAAAACGAACCCTGGACCACCCTAAAGGGGCCTTAAACAACTTCTAAACAGGCTCAAAGGGGCAAAACGAACCCTGGACCACCCTAAAGGGGCCTTAAAAAACTTCTAAACAGGCTCAAAGGGGCAAAACGAACCCTGGACCACCCTAAAGGGGCCTTAAACAACTTCTACACAGGCTCAAAGAGGCAAAACGAACCCTGGACCACCCTAAAGGGGCCTTAAACAACTTCTAAACAGGCCCAAAGGGGCAAAACGAACCCTGGACCACCCTAAAGGGGCCGTAAACAACTTCTAAACAGGCCCAAAGGGGCAAAACGAACCCTGGACCACTCTAAAGGGGCCCCAAACAACTTCTAAACAGGCTCAAAGGGGCAAAACGAACCCTGGACCACCCTAATGGGGCCTTAAACAACTTCTAAACAGGCCCAAAGGGGCAAAACGAACCCTGGACCACCCTTATGGGGCCTTAAACAACTTCTAAACAGGCCCAAAGTTGAAAAACGAACCCTGGACCACCCTAAAGGGGCCTTAAACAACTTCTAAACAGGCTAAAAGGGGCAAAACGAACCCTGGACCACCCTAATGGGGCCTTAAACAACTTCTAAACAGGCCCAAAGGGGCAAAACGAACCCTGGACCACCCTAAAGGGGCCCCAAACAACTTCTAAACAGGCTCAAAGGGGCAAAATGAACCCTGGACCACCCTAATGGGGCCTTAAACAACTTCTAAACAGGCTCAAAGGGGCAAAACGAACCCTGGACCACCCTAAAGGGGCCTTAAACAACTTCTAAACAGGCTCAAAGGGGCAAAACGAACCCTGGACCACCCTAAAGGGGCCTTAAACAACTTCTAAACAGGCCCCAAAGGGGCAAAACGAACCCTGGACAACCCTAAAGGGGCCCCAAACAACTTCTAAACAGGCTCAAAGGGGCAAAACGAACCCTGGACCACCCTCATGGGGCCTTAAACAACTTCTAAACAGGCTCAAAGGGGCAAAACGAACCCTGGACCACCCTAAAGGGCCTTAAACAACTTCTAAACAGGCTCAAAGGGGCAAAACGAACCCTGGACCACGCTCATGGGGCCTTAAACAACTTCTAAACAGGCTCAAAGGGGCAAAACGAACCCTGGACCACCCTAATGGGGCCTTAAACAACTTCTAAACAGGCTCAAAGGGGCAAAACGAACCCTGGACCACCCTAAAGGGGCCTTAAACAACTTCTAAACAGGCTCAAAGGGGCAAAACGAACCCTGGACCACCCTCATGGGGCCTTAAACAACTTCTAAACAGGCCCAAAGGGGCAAAACCAACCCTGGACCACCCTAAAGGGGCCTTAAACAACTTCTAAACAGGCTCAAAGGGGCAAAACGAACCCTGGACCACCCTAAAGGGGCCTTAAACAACTTCTAAACAGGCTAAAAGGGGCAAAACGAACCCTGGACCACCCTCATGGGGCCCATAAACAACTTCTAAACAGGCTCAAAGGGGCAAAACGAACCCTGGACCACCCTCATGGGGCCTTAAACAACTTCTAAACAGGCCCAAAGGGGCAAAACGAACCCTGGACCACCCTCATGGGGCCTTAAACAACTTCTAAACAGTCCCAAAGGGGCAAAACGAACCCTGGACCACCCTAAAGGGGCCTTAAACAACTTCTAAACAGGCCCAAAGGGGCAAAACGAACCCTGGACCACCCTAAAGGGGCCCCAAACAACTTCTAAACAGGCTCAAAAGGGCAAAACGAACCCTGGACCACCCTAAAGGGGCCTTAAACAACTTCTAAACAGGCTCAAAGGGGCAAAACGAACCCTGGACCACCCTAAAGGGGCCTTAAACAAATTCTAAACAGGCCCAAAGGGGCAAAACGAACCCTGGACCACCCTAAAGGGGCCCCAAACAACTTCTAAACAAGCTCAAAGGGGCAAAACAAACCCTGGACCACCCTAATGGGGCCGTAAACAACTTCTAAACAGGCTCAAAGAGGCAAAACGAACCCTGGACCACCCTCATGGGGCCTTAAACAACTTCTAAACAGGCCCAAAGGGGCAAAACGAACCCTGGACCACCCTCATGGGGCCTTAAACAACTTCTAAACAGGCCCAAAGGGGCAAAACGAACCCTGGACCACCCTAATGGGGCCTTAAACAACTTCTAAATAGGCTCAAAGGGGCAAAACGAACCCTGGACCACCCTAAAGGGGCCTTAAACAAATTCTAAACAGGCCCAAAGGGGCAAAACGAACCCTGGACCACCCTAAAGGGGCCCCAAACAACTTCTAAACAGGCTCAAAGGGGCAAAACGAACCCTGGACCACCCTAATGGGGCCTTAAACAACTTCTAAACAGGCTCAAAGAGGCAAAACGAACCCTGGACCACCCTCATGGGGCCTTAAACAACTTCTAAACAGGCCCAAAGGGGCAAATCGAACCCTGGACCACCCTCATGGGGCCTTAAACAACTTTTAAACAGGCCCAAAGGGGCAAAACGAACCCTGGACCACCCTAAAGGGGCCTTAAACAACTTCTAAACAGGCCCAAAGGGGCTAAACGAACACTGGACCACCCTAAAGGGGCCTTAAACAACTTCTAAACAGGCTCAAAGGGGCAAAACGAACCCTGGACCACCCTAAAGGGGCCTTAAACAACTTCTAAACAGGCTCAAAGGGGCAAAACGAACCCTGGACCACCCTAAAGGGGCCTTAAACAACTTCTAAACAGGCTCAAAGGGGCAAAACAAACCCTGGACCACCCTAAAGGGGCCTTAAACAACTTCTAAACAGACTCAAAGGGGCAAAACGAACCCTGGACCACCCTAAAGGGGCCTTAAACAACTTCTAAATAGGCTCAAAGGGGCAAAACGAACCCTGGACCACCCTAAAGGGGCCTTAAACAACTTCTAAACAGGCTCAAAGGGGCAAAACGAACCCTGGACCACCCTAAAGGGGCCTTAAACAACTTCTAAACAGGCCCAAAGGGGCAAAACGAACCCTGGACCACTCTAAAGGGGCCCCAAACAACTTCTAAACAGGCTCAAAGGGGCAAAACGAACCCTGGACCACCCTAATGGGGCCTTAAACAACTTCTAAACAGGCCCAAAGGGGCAAAACGAACCCTGGACCACCCTCATGGGGCCTTAAACAACTTCTAAAAAGGCCCAAAGGGGCAAAACGAACCCTGGATCACCCTAAAGGGGCCTTAAACAACTTCTAAACAGGCCCAAAGGGGCAAAACGAACCCTGGACCACCCTCATGGGACCTTAAACAACTTCTAAACAGGCTCAAAGGGGCAAAACGAACCCTGGACCACCCTAAAGGGGCCTTAAACAACTTCTAAACAGGCTCAAAGGGGCAAAACGAACCCTGGGCCACCCTAAAGGGGCCTTAAACAACTTCTAAACAGGGCCAAAGGGGCAAAACGAACCCTGGGCCACCCTAAAGGGGCCTTAAACAACTTCTAAACAGGCCCAAAGGGGCAAAACGAACCCTGGACCACCCTAAAGGGGCCCCAAACAACTTCTAAACAAGCTCAAAGGGGCAAAACGAACCCTGGACCACCCTAAAGGGGCCTTAAACAACTTCTAAACAGGCCCAAAGGGGCAAAACGAACCCTGGGCCACCCTAATGGGGCCTTAAACAACTTCTAAACAGGCTCAAAGGGGCAAAACGAACCCTGGACCACCCTAAAGGGGCCTTAAACAACTTCTAAACAGGCCCGAAGGGGCAAAACGAACCCTGGACCACCCTCATGGGGCCTTAAACAACTTCTAAACAGGCTCAAAGGGGCAAAACGAACCCTGGACCACCCTCATGGGGCCTTAAACAACTTCTAAACAGGCCCAAAGGGGCAAAACGAACCCTGGACCACCCTAAAGGGGCCCCAAACAACTTCTAAACAAGCTCAAAGGGGCAAAACGAACCCTGGACCACCCTAAAGGGGCCTTAAACAACTTCTAAACAGGCCCAAAGTGGCAAAACGAACCCTGGACCATCCTAAAGGGGCCTTAAACAACTTCTAAACAGGCTCAAAGGGGCAAAACGAACCCTGGACCACCCTAAAGGGGCCTTAAACAACTTCTAAACAGGCTCAAAGGGGCAAAACGAACCCTGGACCACCCTAGAGGCCTTAAACAACTTCTAAACAGGCTCAAAGGGGCAAAACGAACCCTGGACCACCCTCATGGGGCCTTAAACAACTTCTAAACAGGCTCAAAGGGGCAAAACGAACCCTGGACCACCCTAAAGGGGCCTTAAACAAATTCTAAACAGGCTCAAAGGGGCAAAACGAACCCTGGACCACCCTAATGGGGCCTTAAACAACTTCTAAACAGGCTCAAAGGGGCAAAACGAACCCTGGACCACCCTCATGGGGCCTTAAACAACTTCTAAACAGGCTCAAAGGGGCAAAACGAACCCTGGAGCACCCTAAAGGGGCCTTAAACAACTTCTAAACAGGCCCAAAGGGGCAAAACGAACCCTGGATCACCCTAAAGGGGCCCCAAACAACTTCTAAACAAGCTCAAAGGGGCAAAACGAACCCTGGACCACCCTAAAGGGGCCTTAAACAACTTCTAAACAGGCCCAAAGTGGCAAAACGAACCCTGGACCACCCTAAAGGGGCCCCAAACAACTTCTAAACAGGCTCAAAGGGTCAAAACGAACCCTGGACCACCCTAAAGGGGCCTTAAACAACTTCTAAACAGGCTCAAAGGGGCAAAACGAACCCTGGACCGCCCTAAAGGGGCCTTAAACAACTTCTAAACAGGCCCAAAGGGGCAAAACGAACCCTGGATCACCCTAAAGGGGCCTTAAACAACTTCTAAACAGGCTCAAAGGGGCAAAACGAACCCTGGACCACCCTAAAGGGGCCTTAAACAACTTCTAAACAGGCTCAAAGGGGCAAAACGAACCCTGGACCACCCTAAAGGGGCCTTAAACAACTTCTAAACAGGCTCAAAGGGTCAAAACGAACCCTGGACCACCCTAAAGGGGCCTTAAACAACTTCTAAACAGGCTCAAAAGGGCAAAACGAACCCTGGACCACCCTAAAGGGGCCTTAAACAACTTCTAAACAGGCTCAAAGGGGCAAAACGAACCCTGGACCACCCTAAAGGGGCCTTAAACAACTTCTAAACAGGCTCAAAGGGGCAAAACGAACCCTGGACCACCCTAATGGGGCCTTAAACAACTTCTAAACAGGCTCAAAGGGGCAAAACGAACCCTGGACCACCCTAATGGGGCCTTAAACAACTTCTAAACAGGCTCAAAGGGGCAAAACGAACCCTGGATCACCCTAAAGGGGCCTTAAACAACTTCTAAACAGGCCCAAAGGGGCAAAACGAACCCTGGACCACCCTAAAGGGGCCTTAAACAACTTCTAAACAAGCTCAAAGGGGCAAAACGAACCCTGGACCACCCTAATGGGGCCTTAAACAACTTCTAAACAGGCTCAAAGGGGCAAAACGAACCCTGGACCACCCTAAAGGGGCCTTAAACAACTTCTAAACAGGCTCAAAGGGGCAAAACGAACCCTGGACCACCCTCATGGGGCCTTAAACAACTTCTAAACAGGCTCAAAGGGGCAAAACGAACCCTGGACCACCCTAAAGGGGCCTTAAACAACTTCTAAACAGGCCCAAAGGGGCAAAACGAACCCTGGATCACCCTAAAGGGGCCTTAAACAACTTCTAAACAGGCTCAAAGGGGCAAAACGAACCCTGGCCCACCCTAAAGGGGCCTTAAACAACTTCTAAACAGGCCCAAAGGGGCAAAACGAACCCTGGACCACCCTAAAGGGGCCTTAAACAACTTCTAAACAAGCTCAAAGGGGCAAAACGAACCCTGGACCACCCTAAAGGGGCCTTAAACAACTTCTAAACAGGCTCAAAGGGGCAAAACGAACCCTGGACCACCCTAAAGGGGCCTTAAACAACTTCTAAACAGGCTCAAAGGGGCAAAACGAACCCTGGACCACCCTCATGGGGCCTTAAACAACTTCTAAACAGGCTCAAAGGGGCAAAACGAACCCTGGACCACCCTAAAGGGGCCTTAAACAACTTCTAAACAGGCCCAAAGGGGCAAAACGAACCCTGGATCACCCTAAAGGGGCCTTAAACAACTTCTAAACAGGCTCAAAGGGGCAAAACGAACCCTGGCCCACCCTAAAGGGGCCTTAAACAACTTCTAAACAGGCCCAAAGGGGCAAAACGAACCCTGGACCACCCTAAAGGGGCCTTAAACAACTTCTAAACAAGCTCAAAGGGGCAAAACGAACCCTGGACCACCCTAAAGGGGCCTTAAACAACTTCTAAACAGGCTCAAAGGGGCAAAACGAACCCTGGACCACCCTAAAGGGGCCTTAAACAACTTCTAAACAGGCTCAAAGGGGCAAAACGAACCCTGGACCACCCTAAAGGGGCCTTAAACAACTTCTAAACAGGCCCAAAGGGGCAAAACGAACCCTGGACCACCCTAAAGGGGCCTTAAACAACTTCTAAACAGGCCCAAAGGGGCAAAACGAACCCTGGACCACCCTAAAGGGGTCTTAAACAACTTCTAAACAGGCTCAAAGGGGCAAAACGAACCCTGGACCACCCTCATGGGGCCTTAAACAACTTCTAAACAGGCTCAAAGGGGCAAAACGAACCCTGGACCACCCTAAAGGGGCCTTAAACAACTTCTAAACAGGCCCAAAGGGGCAAAACGAACCCTGGACCACCCTCATGGGGCCTTAAACAACTTCTAAACAGGCCCAAAGGGGCAAAACGAACCCTGGCCCACCCTAAAGGGGCCTTAAACAACATCTAAACAGCCCCAAACGGGCAAAACGAACCCTGGCCCACCCTAAAGGGGCCTTAAACAACTTCTAAACAGGCCCAAAGGGGCAAAACGAACCCTGGACCACCCTAAAGGGGCCTTAAACAACTTCTAAACAGGCCCAAAGGGGCAAAACGAACCCTGGACCACCCTAAAGGGGCCTTAAACAACTTCTAAACAGGCCCAAAGGGGCAAAACGAACCCTGGATCACCCTAAAGGGGCCTTAAACAACTTCTAAACAGGCCCAAAGGGGCAAAACGAACCCTGGATCACCCTAAAGGGGCCTTAAACAACTTCTAAACAGGCCCAAAGGGGCAAAACGAACCCTGGACCACCCTAAAGGGGCCCCAAACAACTTCTAAACAGGCTCAAAGGGGCAAAACGAACCCTGGATCACCCTAAAGGGGCCTTAAACAACTTCTAAACAGGCTCAAAGGGGCAAAACGAACCCTGGACCACCCTAAAGGGGACTTAAACAACTTCTAAACAGGCTCAAAGGGGCAAAACGAACCCTGGATCACCCTAAAGGGGCCTTAAACAACTTCTAAACAGGCCCAAAGGGGCAAAACGAACCCTGGACCACCCTAAAGGGGCCTTAAACAACTTCTAAACAGGCCCAAAGGGGCAAAACGAACCCTGGACCACCCTCATGGGGCCTTAAACAACTTCTAAACAAGCTCAAAGGGGCAAAACGAACCCTGGACCACCGTAATGGGGCCTTAAACAACTTCTAAACAGGCCCAAAGGGGCAAAACGAACCCTGGATCACCCTAAAGGGGCCTTAAACAAGTTCTAAACAGGCCCAAAGGGGCAAAACGAACCCTGGACCACCCTAAAGGGGCCTTAAACAACTTCTAAACAGGCTCAAAGGGCCAAAACGAACCCTGGACCGCCCTAAAGGGGCCTTAAACAACTTCTAAACAGGCCCAAAGGGGCAAAACGAACCCTGGACCACCCTAAAGGGGTCTTAAACAACTTCTAAACAGGCTCAAAGGGGCAAAACGAACCCTGGACCACCCTCATGGGGCCTTAAACAACTTCTAAACAGGCTCAAAGGGGCAAAACGAACCCTGGACCACCCTAAAGGGGCCTTAAACAACTTCTAAACAGGCCCAAAGGGGCAAAACGAACCCTGGACCACCCTCATGGGGCCTTAAACAACTTCTAAACAAGCTCAAAGGGGCAAAACGAACCCTGGACCACCCTAATGGGGCCTTAAACAACTTCTAAACAGGCCCAAAGGGGCAAAACGAACCCTGGATCACCCTAAAGGGGCCTTAAACAAGTTCTAAACAGGCCCAAAGGGGCAAAACGAACCCTGGACCACCCTAAAGGGGCCTTAAACAACTTCTAAACAGGCTCAAAGGGCCAAAACGAACCCTGGACCGCCCTAAAGGGGCCTTAAACAACTTCTAAACAGGCCCAAAGGGGCAAAACGAACCCTGGATCACCCTAAAGGGGCCTTAAACAACTTCTAAACAGGCCCAAAAGGGCAAAACGAACCCTGGATCACCCTAAAGGGGCCTTAAACAACTTCTAAACAGGCTCAAAGGGGCAAAACAAACCCTGGACCACCCTAATGGGGCCTTAAACAACTTCTAAACAGGCCCAAAGGGGCAAAACGAACCCTGGATCACCCTAAAGGGGCCCCAAACAACTTCTAAACAGGCTCAAAGGGGCAAAACGAACCCTGGATCACTCTAAAGGGGCCTTAAACAACTTCTAAACAGGCTCAAAGGGGCAAAACGAACCCTGGACCACCCTAATGGGGCCTTAAACAACTTCTAAACAGGCTCAAAGGGGCAAAACGAACCCTGGACCACCCTAATGGGGCCTTAAACAACTTCTAAACAGGCCCAAAGGGGCAAAACGAACCCTGGACCACCCTAAATGGGCCTTAAACAACTTCTAAACAGGCTCAAAGGGGCAAAACGAACCCTGGACCGCCCTAAAGGGGCCTTAAACAACTTCTAAACAGGCCCAAAGGGGCAAAACGAACCCTGGACCACCCTAAAGGGGCCCCAAACAACTTCTAAACAGGCTCAAAGGGGCAAAACGAACCCTGGATCACCCTAAAGGGGCCTTAAACAACTTCTAAACAGGCTCAAAGGGGCAAAACGAACCCTGGACCACCCTAATGGGGCCTTAAACAACTTCTAAACAGGCTCAAAGGGGCAAAACGAACCCTGGATCACCCTAAAGGGGCCTTAAACAAGTTCTAAACAGGCCCAAAGGGGCAAAACGAACCCTGGACCACCCTAAAGGGGCCTTAAACAACTTCTAAACAGGCTCAAAGGGGAAAAACGAACCCTGGATCACCCTAAAGGGGCCTTAAACAACTTCTAAACAGGCCCAAAGGGGCAAAACGAACCCTGGATCACCCTAAAGGGGCCTTAAACAACTTCTAAACAGGCCCAAAGGGGCAAAACGAACCCTGGACCACCCTAAAGGGGCCTTAAGCAACTTCTAAACAGGCCCAAAGGGGCAAAACGAACCCTGGATCACCCTAAAGGGGCCCCAAACAACTTCTAAACAGGCTCAAAGGGGCAAAACGAACCCTGGATCACCCTAAAGGGGCCTTAAACAACTTCTAAACAGGCCCAAAGGGGCAAAACGAACCCTGGACCACCCTAATGGGGCCTTAAACAACTTCTAAACAGGCCCAAAGGGGCAAAACGAACCCTGGACCACCCTAATGGGGCCTTAAACAACTTCTAAACAGGCTCAAAGGGGCAAAACGAACCCTGGACCACCCTAATGGGGCCTTAAACAACTTCTAAACAGGCTCAAAGGGGCAAAACGAACCCTGGACCACCCTAATGGGGCCTTAAACAACTTCTAAACAGGCCCAAAGGGGCAAAACGAACCCTGGACCACCCTAAAGGGGCCTTAAACAACTTCTAAACAGGCTCAAAGGGGCAAAACGAACCCTGGACCGCACTAAAGGGGCCTTAAACAACTTCTAAACAGGCCCAAAGGGGCAAAACGAACCCTGGATCACCCTAAAGGGGCCTTAAACAACTTCTAAACAGGCCCAAAGGGGCAAAACGAACCCTGGACCACCCTAAAGGGGCCCCAAACAACTTCTAAACAGGCTCAAAGGGGCAAAACGAACCCTGGATCACCCTAAAGGGGCCTTAAACAACTTCTAAACAGGCTCAAAGGGGCAAAACGAACCCTGGACCACCCTAATGGGGCCTTAAACAACTTCTAAACAGGCTCAAAGGGGCAAAACGAACCCTGGACCGCCCTAAAGGGGCCTTAAACAACTTCTAAACAGGCTCAAAGGGGCAAAACGAACCCTGGACCACCCTCATGGGGCCTTAAACAACTTCTAAACAGGCCCAAAGGGGCAAAACGAACCCTGGACCGCCCTAAAGGGGCCTTAAACAACTTCTAAACAGGCCCAAAGGGGCAAAACGAACCCTGGACCACCCTAAAGGGGCCTTAAACAACTTCTAAACAAGCTCAAAGGGGCAAAACGAACCCTGGACCACCCTAATGGGGCCTTAAACAACTTCTAAACAGGCCCAAAGGGGCAAAACGAAACCTGGATCACCCTAAAGGGGCCTTAAACAACTTCTAAACAGGCCCAAAGGGGCAAAACGAACCCTGGACCACCCTAAAGGGGCCTTAAACAACTTCTAAACAGGCCCAAAGGGGCAAAACGAACCCTGGATCACCCTAAAGGGGCCTTAAACAACTTCTAAACAGGCCCAAAGGGGCAAAACGAACCCTGGATCACCCTAAAGGGGCCTTAAACAACTTCTAAACAGGCCCAAAGGGGCAAAACGAACCCTGGACCACCCTAAAGGGGCCCCAAACAACTTCTAAACAGGCTCAAAGGGGCAAAACGAACCCTGGATCACCCTAAAGGGGCCTTAAACAACTTCTAAACAGGCTCAAAGGGGCAAAACGAACCCTGGACCACCCTAAAGGGGACTTAAACAACTTCTAAACAGGCTCAAAGGGGCAAAACGAACCCTGGATCACCCTAAAGGGGCCTTAAACAACTTCTAAACACGCTCAAAGGGGCAAAACGAACCCTGGATCACCCTAAAGGGGCCTTAAACAACTTCTAAACAGGCTCAAAGGGGCAAAACGAACCCTGGACCACCCTAAAGGGGCCTTAAACAACTTCTAAACAGGCCCAAAGGGGCAAAACGAACCCTGGACCACCCTCATGGGGCCTTAAACAACTTCTAAACAAGCTCAAAGGGGCAAAACGAACCCTGGACCACCCTAATGGGGCCTTAAACAACTTCTAAACAGGCCCAAAGGGGCAAAACGAACCCTGGATCACCCTAAAGGGGCCTTAAACAAGTTCTAAACAGGCCCAAAGGGGCAAAACGAACCCTGGACCACCCTAAAGGGGCCTTAAACAACTTCTAAACAGGCTCAAAGGGGCAAAACGAACCCTGGACCGCCCTAAAGGGGCCTTAAACAACTTCTAAACAGGCCCAAAGGGGCAAAACGAACCCTGGATCACCCTAAAGGGGCCTTAAACAACTTCTAAACAGGCTCAAAGGGGCAAAACAAACCCTGGACCACCCTAATGGGGCCTTAAACAACTTCTAAACAGGCCCAAAGGGGCAAAACGAACCCTGGATCACCCTAAAGGGGCCCCAAACAACTTCTAAACAGGCTCAAAGGGGCAAAACGAACCCTGGATCACTCTAAAGGGGCCTTAAACAACTTCTAAACAGGCTCAAAGGGGCAAAACGAACCCTGGACCACCCTAATGGGGCCTTAAACAACTTCTAAACAGGCTCAAAGGGGCAAAACGAACCCTGGACCACCCTAAATGGGCCTTAAACAACTTCTAAACAGGCTCAAAGGGGCAAAACGAACCCTGGACCGCCCTAAAGGGGCCTTAAACAACTTCTAAACAGGCCCAAAGGGGCAAAACGAACCCTGGACCACCCTAAAGGGGCCCCAAACAACTTCTAAACAGGCTCAAAGGGGCAAAACGAACCCTGGACCACCCTAAAGGCGCCCCAAACAACTTCTAAACAGGCTCAAAGGGGCAAAACGAACCCTGGATCACCCTAAAGGGGCCTTAAACAAGTTCTAAACAGGCCCAAAGGGGCAAAACGAACCCTGGACCACCCTAAAGGGGCCTTAAACAACTTCTAAACAGGCTCAAAGGGGCAAAACGAACCCTGGATCACCCTAAAGGGGCCTTAAACAACTTCTAAACAGGCCCAAAGGGGCAAAACGAACCCTGGATCACCCTAAAGGGGCCTTAAACAACTTCTAAACAGGCCCAAAGGGGCAAAACGAACCCTGGACCACCCTAAAGGGGCCTTAAACAACTTCTAAACAGGCCCAAAGGGGCAAAACGAACCCTGGATCACCCTAAAGGGGCCCCAAACAACTTCTAAACAGGCTCAAAGGGGCAAAACGAACCCTGGATCACCCTAAAGGGGCCTTAAACAACTTCTAAACATGCTCAAAGGGGCAAAACGAACCCTGGACCACCCTAATTGGGCCTTAAACAACTTCTAAACAGGCCCAAAGGGGCAAAACGAACCCTGGACCACCCTAATGGGGCCTTAAACAACTTCTAAACAGGCTCAAAGGGGCAAAACGAACCCTGGACCACCCTAATGGGGCCTTAAACAACTTCTAAACAGGCTCAAAGGGGCAAAACGAACCCTGGACCACCCTAATGGGGCCTTAAACAACTTCTAAACAGGCCCAAAGGGGCAAAACGAACCCTGGATCACCCTAAAGGGGCCTTAAACAACTTCTAAACAGGCCCAAAGGGGCAAAACGAACCCTGGACCACCCTAAAGGGGCCCTAAACAACTTCTAAACAGGCTCAAAGGGGCAAAACGAACCCTGGATCACCCTAAAGGGGCCTTAAACAACTTCTAAACAGGCTCAAAGGGGCAAAACGAACCCTGGACCACCCTAATGGGGCCTTAAACAACTTCTAAACAGGCTCAAAAGGGCAAAACGAACCCTGGACCACCCTAATGGGGCCTTAAACAACTTCTAAACAGGCCCAAAGGGGCAAAACGAACCCTGGACCACCCTAAAGGGGCCTTAAACAACTTCTAAACAGGCTCAAAGGGGCAAAACGAACCCTGGACCGCCCTAAAGGGGCCTTAAACAACTTCTAAACAGGCCCAAAGGGGCAAAACGACCCTGGATCACCCTAAAGGGGCCTTAAACAACTTCTAAACAGGCCCAAAGGGGCAAAACGAACCCTGGACCACCCTAAAGGGGCCCTAAACAACTTCTAAACAGGCTCAAAGGGGCAAAACGAACCCTGGATCACCCTAAAGGGGCCTTAAACAACTTCTAAACAGGCTCAAAGGGGCAAAACGAACCCTGGACCACCCTAATGGGGCCTTAAACAACTTCTAAACAGGCTCAAAGGGGCAAAACGAACCCTGGACCACCCTAAAGGGGCCTTAAACAACTTCTAAACAGGCCCGAAGGGGCAAAACGAACCCTGGACCACCCTCATGGGGCCTTAAACAACTTCTAAACAGGCTCAAAGGGGCAAAACGAACCCTGGACCACCCTCATGGGGCCTTAAACAACTTCTAAACAGGCCCAAAGGGGCAAAACGAACCCTGGACCACCCTAAAGGGGCCCCAAACAACTTCTAAACAAGCTCAAAGGGGCAAAACGAACCCTGGACCACCCTAAAGGGGCCTTAAACAACTTCTAAACAGGCCCAAAGTGGCAAAACGAACCCTGGACCATCCTAAAGGGGCCTTAAACAACTTCTAAACAGGCTCAAAGGGGCAAAACGAACCCTGGACCACCCTAAAGGGGCCTTAAACAACTTCTAAACAGGCTCAAAGGGGCAAAACGAACCCTGGACCACCCTAGAGGCCTTAAACAACTTCTAAACAGGCTCAAAGGGGCAAAACGAACCCTGGACCACCCTCATGGGGCCTTAAACAACTTCTAAACAGGCTCAAAGGGGCAAAACGAACCCTGGACCACCCTAAAGGGGCCTTAAACAAATTCTAAACAGGCTCAAAGGGGCAAAACGAACCCTGGACCACCCTAATGGGGCCTTAAACAACTTCTAAACAGGCTCAAAGGGGCAAAACGAACCCTGGACCACCCTCATGGGGCCTTAAACAACTTCTAAACAGGCTCAAAGGGGCAAAACGAACCCTGGAGCACCCTAAAGGGGCCTTAAACAACTTCTAAACAGGCCCAAAGGGGCAAAACGAACCCTGGATCACCCTAAAGGGGCCCCAAACAACTTCTAAACAAGCTCAAAGGGGCAAAACGAACCCTGGACCACCCTAAAGGGGCCTTAAACAACTTCTAAACAGGCCCAAAGTGGCAAAACGAACCCTGGACCACCCTAAAGGGGCCCCAAACAACTTCTAAACAGGCTCAAAGGGTCAAAACGAACCCTGGACCACCCTAAAGGGGCCTTAAACAACTTCTAAACAGGCTCAAAGGGGCAAAACGAACCCTGGACCGCCCTAAAGGGGCCTTAAACAACTTCTAAACAGGCCCAAAGGGGCAAAACGAACCCTGGATCACCCTAAAGGGGCCTTAAACAACTTCTAAACAGGCTCAAAGGGGCAAAACGAACCCTGGACCACCCTAAAGGGGCCTTAAACAACTTCTAAACAGGCTCAAAGGGGCAAAACGAACCCTGGACCACCCTAAAGGGGCCTTAAACAACTTCTAAACAGGCTCAAAGGGTCAAAACGAACCCTGGACCACCCTAAAGGGGCCTTAAACAACTTCTAAACAGGCTCAAAAGGGCAAAACGAACCCTGGACCACCTAAAGGGGCCTTAAACAACTTCTAAACAGGCTCAAAGGGGCAAAACGAACCCTGGACCACCCTAAAGGGGCCTTAAACAACTTCTAAACAGGCTCAAAGGGGCAAAACGAACCCTGGACCACCCTAATGGGGCCTTAAACAACTTCTAAACAGGCTCAAAGGGGCAAAACGAACCCTGGACCACCCTAATGGGGCCTTAAACAACTTCTAAACAGGCTCAAAGGGGCAAAACGAACCCTGGATCACCCTAAAGGGGCCTTAAACAACTTCTAAACAGGCCCAAAGGGGCAAAACGAACCCTGGACCACCCTAAAGGGGCCTTAAACAACTTCTAAACAAGCTCAAAGGGGCAAAACGAACCCTGGACCACCCTAATGGGGCCTTAAACAACTTCTAAACAGGCTCAAAGGGGCAAAACGAACCCTGGACCACCCTAAAGGGGCCTTAAACAACTTCTAAACAGGCTCAAAGGGGCAAAACGAACCCTGGACCACCCTCATGGGGCCTTAAACAACTTCTAAACAGGCTCAAAGGGGCAAAACGAACCCTGGACCACCCTAAAGGGGCCTTAAACAACTTCTAAACAGGCCCAAAGGGGCAAAACGAACCCTGGATCACCCTAAAGGGGCCTTAAACAACTTCTAAACAGGCTCAAAGGGGCAAAACGAACCCTGGCCCACCCTAAAGGGGCCTTAAACAACTTCTAAACAGGCCCAAAGGGGCAAAACGAACCCTGGACCACCCTAAAGGGGCC
>NW_026943937.1:0-36944 GCF_035594765.1 Anolis carolinensis
CCCAAAGGGGCAAAACGAACCCTGGACCACCCTAAAGGGGCCTTAAACAACTTCTAAACAGGCTCAAAGGGGCAAAACGAACCCTGGACCACCCTAATGGGGCCTTAAACAACTTCTAAACAGGCTCAAAGGGGCAAAACGAACCCTGGACCACCCTAAAGGGGCCTTAAACAACTTCTAAACAGGCTCAAAGGGGCAAAACGAACCCTGGACCACCCTAAAGGGGCCTTAAACAACTTCTAAACAGGCTCAAAGGGGCAAAACGAACCCTGGACCACCCTAAAGGGGCCTTAAACAACTTCTAAACAGGCCCAAAGGGGCAAAACGAACCCTGGACCACCCTCATGGGTCCTTAAACAACTTCTAAACAGGCCCAAAGGGGCAAAACGAACCCTGGACCACCCTAAAGGGGCCTTAAACAACTTCTAAACAGGCCCAAAGGGGCAATACGAACCCTGGACCACCCTCATGGGTCCTTAAACAACTTCTAAACAGGCCCAAAGGGGCAAAACGAACCCTGGACCACCCTAAAGGGGCCTTAAACAACTTCTAAACAGGCCCAAAGGGGCAAAACGAACTCTGGACCACCCTCATGGGTCCTTAAACAACTTCTAAACAGGCCCAAAGGGGCAAAACGAACCCTGGACCACCCTCAAGGGTCCTTAAACAACTTCTAAACAGGCCCAAAGGGGCAAAACGAACCCTGGACCACCCTAAAGGGGCCTTAAACAACTTCTAAACAGGCTCAAAGGGGCAAAACGAACCCTGGACCACCCTAAAGGGGCCTTAAACAACTTCTAAACAGGCCCAAAGGGGCAAAACGAACACTGGACCACCCTAAAGGGGCCTTAAACAACTTCTAAACAGGCTCAAAGGGGCAAAACGAACCCTGGACCACCCTAAAGGGGCCTTAAACAACTTCTAAACAGGCTCAAAGGGGCAAAACGAACCCTGGACCACCCTAAAGGGGCCTTAAACAACTTCTAAACAGGCTCAAAGGGGCAAAACGAACCCTGGACCACCCTAAAGGGGCCTTAAACAACTTCTAAACAGGCCCAAAGGGGCAAAACGAACCCTGGACCACCCTAAAGGGGCCTTAAACAAATTCTAAACAGGCCCAAAGGGGCAAAACGAACCCTGGACCACCCTCATGGGTCCTTAAACAACTTCTAAACAGGCTCAAAGGGGCAAAACGAACCCTGGACCACCCTAAAGGGGCCTTAAACAACTTCTAAACAGGCTCAAAGGGGCAAAACGAACCCTGGACCACCCTAAAGGGGCCTTAAACAACTTCTAAACAGGCCCAAGGGGGCAAAACAAACCCTGGACCACCCTAAAGGGGCCTTAAACAACTAAACAGGCTCAAAGGGGCAAAACGAACCCTGGACCACCCTAAAGGGGCCTTAAACAACTTCTAAACAGGCTCAAAGGGGCAAAACGAACCCTGGACCACCCTAATGGGGCCTTAAACAACTTCTAAACAGGCCCAAAGGGGCAAAACGAACCCTGGACCACCCTAAAGGGGCCTTAAACAACTTCTAAACAGGCCCAAAGGGGCAAAACGAACCCTGGACCACCCTAAAGGGTCCTTAAACAACTTCTAAATAGGCCCAAAGGGGCAAAACGAACCCTGGACCACCCTAATGGGTCCTTAAACAACTTCTAAACAGGCTCAAAGGGGCAAAACGAACCCTGGACCACCCTAAAGGGGCCTTAAACAACTTCTAAACAGGCCCAAAGGGGCAAAACGAACCCTGGACCACCCTAAAGGGGCCTTAAACAACTTCTAAACAGGCTCAAAGGGGCAAAACGAACCCTGGACCACCCTAAAGGGGCCTTAAACAACTTCTAAACAGGCTCAAAGGGGCAAAACGAACCCTGGACCACCCTAATGGGGCCTTGAACAACTTCTAAACAGGCCCAAAGGGGCAAAACGAACCCTGGACCACCCTAAAGGGGCCTTAAACAACTTCTAAACAGGCTCAAAGGGGCAAAACGAACCCTGGACCACCCTAAAGGGGCCTTAAACAACTTCTAAACAGGCCCAAAGGGGCAAAACGAACCCTGGACCACCCTAAAGGGGCCTTAAACAACTTCTAAACAGGCCCAAAGGGGCAAAACGAACCCTGGACCACCCTAAAGGGGCCTTAAACAACTTCTAAACAGGCTCAAAGGGGCAAAACGAACCCTGGACCACCCTAATGGGTCCTTAAACAACTTCTAAACAGGCTCAAAGGGGCAAAACGAACCCTGGACCACCCTAAAGGGGCCCCAAACAACTTCTAAACAGGCCCAAAGGGGCAAAACGAACCCTGGACAACCCTCATGGGGCCCCAAAAAACTTCTAAACAGGCTCAAAGGGGCAAATCGAACCCTGGACCACCCTAAAGGGGCCTTAAACAACTTCTAAACAGGCTCAAAGGGGAAAAACGAACCCTGGGCAACCCAAAAGGGGCATTAAACAACTTCTAAACAGGCTCAAAGGGGCAAAACGAACCCTGGACCACCCTAAAAAGGCCTTAAACAACTTCTAAACAGGCTCAAAGGGGCAAAACGAACCCTGGACCACTCTAAAGGGGCCTTAAACAACTTCTAAACAGGCTCAAAGGGGCAAAACGAACCCTGGACCACCCTAAAGGGGCCTTAAACAACTTCTAAACAGGCTCAAAGGGGCAAAACGAACCCTGGACCACCCTAAAGGGGCCTTAAACAACTTCTAAACAGGCCCAAAGGGGCAAAACGAACCCTGGACCACCCTAATGGGTCCTTAAACAACTTCTAAACAGGCTCAAAGGGGCAAAATGGACCACCCTAAAGGGGCCTTAAACAACTTCTAAACAGGCCCAAAGGGGCAAAACGAACCCTGGACCACCCTAAAGGGGCCTTAAACAACTTCTAAACAGGCCCAAAGGGGCAAAACGAACCCTGGACCACCCTAAAGGGGCCTTAAACAACTTCTAAACAGGCTCAAAGGGGCAAAACGAACCCCTGGACCACCCTAATGGGGCCTTAAACAACTTCTAAACAGGCTCAAAGGGGCAAAACGAACCCTGGACCACCCTAAAGGGGCCTTAAACAACTTCTAAACAGGCTCAAAGGGGCAAAACGAACCCTGGACCACCCTAATGGGGCCTTAAACAACTTCTAAACAGGCCCAAAGGGGCAAAACGAACCCTGGACCACCCTAAAGGGGCCTTAAACAACTTCTAAACAGGCCCAAAGGGGCAAAACGAACCCTGGACCACCCTAAAGGGTCCTTAAACAACTTCTAAATAGGCCCAAAGGGGCAAAACGAACCCTGGACCACCCTAATGGGTCCTTAAACAACTTCTAAACAGGCTCAAAGGGGCAAAACGAACCCTGGACCACCCTAAAGGGGCCTTAAACAACTTCTAAACAGGCCCAAAGGGGCAAAACGAACCCTGGACCACCCTAAAGGGGCCTTAAACAACGTCTAAACAGGCCCAAAGGGGCAAAACGAACCCTGGACCACCCTAATGGGTCCTTAAACAACTTCTAAACAGGCCCAAAGGGGCAAAACGAACCCTGGACCACCCTAAAGGGGCCTTAAACAACTTCTAAACAGGCTCAAAGGGGCAAAACGAACCCTGGACCACCCTAAAGGGGCCTTAAACAACTTCTAAACAGGCTCAAAGGGGCAAAACGAACCCTGGACCACCCTAATGGGGCCTTGAACAACTTCTAAACAGGCCCAAAGGGGCAAAACGAACCCTGGACCACCCTAAAGGGGCCTTAAACAACTTCTAAACAGGCTCAAAGGGGCAAAACGAACCCTGGACCACCCTAAAGGGGCCTTAAACAACTTCTAAACAGGCCCAAAGGGGCAAAACGAACCCTGGACCACCCTAAAGGGGCCTTAAACAACTTCTAAACAGGCCCAAAGGGGCAAAACGAACCCTGGACCACCCTAAAGGGGCCTTAAACAACTTCTAAACAGGCTCAAAGGGGCAAAACGAACCCTGGACCACCCTAATGGGTCCTTAAACAACTTCTAAACAGGCTCAAAGGGGCAAAACGAACCCTGGACCACCCTAAAGGGGCCCCAAACAACTTCTAAACAGGCCCAAAGGGCAAAACGAACCCTGGACAACCCTCATGGGGCCCCAAAAAACTTCTAAACAGGCTCAAAGGGGCAAATCGAACCCTGGACCACCCTAAGGGGCCTTAAACAACTTCTAAACAGGCTCAAAGGGGAAAAACGAACCCTGGGCAACCCAAAAGGGGCATTAAACAACTTCTAAACAGGCTCAAAGGGGCAAAACGAACCCTGGACCACCCTAAAAAGGCCTTAAACAACTTCTAAACAGCGCTCGCAAAGGGGCAAAACGAACCCTGGACCACTCTAAAGGGGCCTTAAACAACTTCTAAACAGGCTCAAAGGGGCAAAACGAACCCTGGACCACCCTAAAGGGGCCTTAAACAACTTCTAAACAGGCTCAAAGGGGCAAAACGAACCCTGGACCACCCTAAAGGGGCCTTAAACAACTTCTAAACAGGCCCAAAGGGGCAAAACGAACCCTGGACCACCCTAATGGGTCCTTAAACAACTTCTAAACAGGCTCAAAGGGGCAAAACGAACCCTGGACCACCCTAAAGGGGCCTTAAACAACTTCTAAACAGGCCCAAAGGGCAAAACGAACCCTGGACCACCCTAAAGGGGCCTTAAACAACTTCTAAACAGGCCCAAAGGGGCAAAACGAACCCTGGACCACCCCTAAAGGGGGCCTTAAACAACTTCTAAACAGGCTCAAAGGGGCAAAACGAACCCTGGACCACCCTAATGGGGCCTTAAACAACTTCTAAACAGGCTCAAAGGGGCAAAACGAACCCTGGACCACCCTAAAGGGGCCTTAAACAACTTCTAAACAGGCTCAAAGGGGGCAAAACGAACCCTGGACCACCCTAAAGGGGCCTTAAACAACTTCTAAACAGGCTCAAAGGGGCAAAACGAACCCTGGACCAACCTAAAGGGGCCTTAAACAACTTCTAAACAGGCCCAAAGGGGCAAAACGAACCCTGGACCACCCTCATGGGTCCTTAAACAACTTCTAAACAGGCCCAAAGGGGCAAAACGAACCCTGGACCACCCTAAAGGGGCCTTAAACAACTTCTAAACAGGCCCAAAGGGGCAATACGAACCCTGGGACCACCCTCATGGGTCCTTAAACAACTTCTAAACAGGCCCAAAGGGGCAAAACGAACCCTGGACCACCCTAAAGGGGCCTTAAACAACTTCTAAACAGGCCCAAAGGGGCAAAACGAACCCTGGACCACCCTCATGGGTCCTTAAACAACTTCTAAACAGGCTCAAAGGGGCAAAACGAACCCTGGACCACCCTCATGGGTCCTTAAACAACTTCTAAACAGGCCCAAAGGGGCAAAACGAACCCTGGACCACCCTCATGGGGCCTTAAACAACTTCTAAACAGGCTCAAAGGGGCAAAACGAACCCTGGACCACCCTAAAGGGGCCTTAAACAACTTCTAAACAGGCCCAAAGGGGCAAAACGAACCCTGGACCACCCTAAAGGGGCCTTAAACAACTTCTAAACAGGCTCAAAGGGGGCAAAACGAACCCTGGACCACCCTAAAGGGGCCTTAAACAACTTCTAAACAGGCTCAAAGGGGCAAAACGAACCCCGGACCACCCTAAAGGGGGCCTTAAACAACTTCTAAACAGGCCCAAAGGGGCAAAACGAACCCTGGACCACCCTAATGGGTCCTTAAACAACTTCTAAACAGGCTCAAAGGGGCAAAACGAACCCTGGACCACCCTAAAGGGGCCTTAAACAACTTCTAAACAGGCCCAAAGGGGCAAAACGAACCCTGGACCACCCTAAAGGGGCCTTAAACAACTTCTAAACAGGCCCAAAGGGGCAAAACGAACCCTGGACCACCCTAAAGGGGCCTTAAACAACTTCTAAACAGGCTCAAAGGGGCAAAACGAACCCTGGACCACCCTAAAGGGGCCTTAAACAACTTCTAAACAGGCTCAAAGGGGAAAAACGAACCCTAGACCACCCTAAAGGGGCCTTAAACAACTTCTAAACAGGCCCAAAGGGGCAAAACGGACCCTGGACCACCCTAAAGGGGCCTTAAACAACTTCTAAACAGGCCCAAAGGGGCAAAACGAACCCTGGACCACCCTCATGGGGCCTTAAACAACTTCTAAACAGGCTCAAAGGGGAAAAACGAACCCTGGGCAACCCAAAAGGGGCATTAAACAACTTCTAAACAGGCTCAAAGGGGCAAAACGAACCCTGGACCACCCTAAAAAGGCCTTAAACAACTTCTAAACAGGCTCAAAGGGGCAAAACGAACCCTGGACCACTCTAAAGGGGCCTTAAACAACTTCTAAACAGGCTCAAAGGGGCAAAACGAACCCTGGACCACCCTAAAGGGGCCTTAAACAACTTCTAAACAGGCTCAAAGTGGCAAAACGAACCCTGGACCACCCTAAAGGGGCCTTAAACAACTTCTAAACAGGCCCAAAGGGGCAAAACGAACCCTGGACCACCCTAATGGGTCCTTACACAACTTCTAAACAGGCTCAAAGGGGCAAAACGAACCCTGGACCACCCTAAAGGGGCCTTAAACAACTTCTAAACAGGCCCAAAGGGGCAAAACGAACCCTGGACCACCCTAAAGGGGCCTTAAACAACTTCTAAACAGGCCCAAAGGGGCAAAACGAACCCTGGACCACCCTAAAGGGGCCTTAAACAACTTCTAAACAGGCTCAAAGGGGCAAAACGAACCCTGGACCACCCTAATGGGGCCTTAAACAACTTCTAAACAGGCTCAAAGGGGCAAAACGAACCCTGGACCACCCTAAAGGGGCCTTAAACAACTTCTAAACAGGCTCAAAGGGGCAAAACGAACCCTGGACCACCCTAAAGGGGCCTTAAACAACTTCTAAACAGGCTCAAAGGGGCAAAACGAACCCTGGACCACCCTAAAGGGGCCTTAAACAACTTCTAAACAGGCCCAAAGGGGCAAAACGAACCCTGGACCACCCTCATGGGTCCTTAAACAACTTCTAAACAGGCCCAAAGGGGCAAAACGAACCCTGGACCACCCTAAAGGGGCCTTAAACAACTTCTAAACAGGCCCAAAGGGGCAATACGAACCCTGGACCACCCTCATGGGTCCTTAAACAACTTCTAAACAGGCCCAAAGGGGCAAAACGAACCCTGGACCACCCTAAAGGGGCCTTAAACAACTTCTAAACAGGCCCAAAGGGGCAAAACGAACCCTGGACCACCCTCATGGGTCCTTAAACAACTTCTAAACAGGCTCAAAGGGGCAAAACGAACCCTGGACCACCCTCATGGGTCCTTAAACAACTTCTAAACAGGCCCAAAGGGGCAAAACGAACCCTGGACCACCCTCATGGGGCCTTAAACAACTTCTAAACAGGCTCAAAGGGGCAAAACGAACCCTGGACCACCCTAAAGGGGCCTTAAACAACTTCTAAACAGGCCCAAAGGGGCAAAACGAACCCTGGACCACCCTAAAGGGGCCTTAAACAACTTCTAAACAGGCTCAAAGGGGCAAAACGAACCCTGGGCCACCCTAAAGGGGCCTTAAACAACTTCTAAACAGGCTCAAAGGGGAAAAACGAACCCTAGACCACCCTAAAGGGGCCTTAAACAACTTCTAAACAGGCCCAAAGGGGCAAAACGGACCCTGGACCACCCTAAAGGGGCCTTAAACAACTTCTAAACAGGCCCAAAGGGGCAAAACGAACCCTGGACCACCCTCATGGGGCCTTAAACAACTTCTAAACAGGCTCAAAGGGGTAAAACGAACCCTGGATCACCCTAAAGGGGCCTTAAACAACTTCTAAACAGGCTCAAAGGGGCAAAACGAACCCTGGACCACCCTAAAGGGGCCTTAAACAACTTCTAAACAGGCTCAAAGGGGCAAAACGAACCCTGGACCACCCTAAAGGGGCCTTAAACAACTTCTAAACAGGCTCAAAGGGGCAAAACGAACCCTGGACCACCCTAAAGGGGCCTTAAACAACTTCTAAACAGGCTCAAAGGGGCAAAACGAACCCTGGACCACCCTAAAGGGGCCTTAAACAACTTCTAAACAGGCTCAAAGGGGCAAAACGAACCCTGGACCACCCTAATGGGGCCTTAAACAACTTCTAAACAGGCCCAAAGGGGCAAAACGAACCCTGGACCACCCTAAAGGGGCCTTAAACAACTTCTAAACAGGCTCAAAGGGGCAAAACGAACCCTGGACCACCCTAAAGGGGCCTTAAACAACTTCTAAACAGGCCCAAAGGGGCAAAACGAACCCTGGACCACCCTAAAGGGGCCTTAAACAACTTCTAAACAAGCCCAAAGGGGCAAAACGAACCCTGGACCACCCTAAAGGGGCCTTAAACAACTTCTAAACAGGCTCAAAGGGGCAAAACGAACCCTGGACCACCCTAATGGGTCCTTAAACAACTTCTAAACAGGCTCAAAGGGGCAAAACGAACCCTGGACCACCCTAAAGGGGCCCCAAACAACTTCTAAACAGGCCCAAAGGGGCAAAACGAACCCTGGACCACCCTCATGGGGCCCCAAACAACTTCTAAACAGGCTCAAAGGGGCAAATCGCACCCTGGACCACCCTAAAGGGGCCTTAAACAACTTCTAAACAGGCTCAAAGGGGAAAAACGAACCCTGGACAAGCCAAAAGGGGCATTAAACAACTTCTAAACAGGCTCAAAGGGGCAAAACGAACCCTGGACCACCCTAAAAAGGCGTTTAAACAACTTCTAAACAGGCTCAAAGGGGCAAAACGAACCCTGGACCACCCTAAAGGGGCCTTAAACAACTTCTAAACAGGCTCAAAGGGGCAAAACGAACCCTGGACCACCCTAAAGGGGCCTTAAACAACTTCTAAACAGGCTCAAAGGGGCAAAACGAACCCTGGACCACCCTAATGGGTCCTTAAACAACTTCTAAACAGGCTCAAAGGGGCAAAACGAACCCTGGACCACCCTAAAGGGGCCCCAAACAACTTCTAAACAGGCCCAAAGGGGCAAAACGAACCCTGGACCACCCTCATGGGGCCCCAAACAACTTCTAAACAGGCTCAAAGGGGCAAATCGAACCCTGGACCACCCTAAAGGGGCCTTAAACAACTTCTAAACAGGCTCAAAGGGGAAAAACGAACCCTGGACAACCCAAAAGGGGCATTAAACAACTTCTAAACAGGCTCAAAGGGGCAAAACGAACCCTGGACCACCCTAAAAAGGCCTTAAACAACTTCTAAACAGGCTCAAAGGGGCAAAACGAACCCTGGACCACCCTAAAGGGGCCTTAAACAACTTCTAAACAGGCCCAAAGGGGCAAAACGAACCCTGGACCACCCTAAAGGGGCCTTAAACAACTTCTAAACAGGCTCAAAGGGGCAAAACGAACCCTGGACCACCCTAAAGGGGCCTTAAACAACTTCTAAACAGGCTCAAAGGGGCAAAACGAACCCTGGACCACCCTAAAGGGGCCTTAAACAACTTCTAAACAGGCTCAAAGGGGCTGTCAGGACCCAGGCTGCAAGGGCACCAATAACCATACACAGGAGCCAGAATCTATCTAATATCTTTATTGAAGGAATATATAAAGTTAATAAAAGCAAGTGTATGAAATAGTCCAGAAGTAGACCTTTCAGGAAAGGTCAAAATTAGTCCAAGAAAACAATGTCCAATATGAAATATTAAGGTCCAAAGTTGTAATCCAATAACCGAAACACTCACTTTGCCAGGCAAAGTGAGGGGAGATGACAAGGTCCTTTAGTCCATGAACTTGAGCAAGGCTAGGAATTAACTTGATACTTGAAAACAAGGCTTGAATCGTGACACAAGGTAACGTGGAACAAGAACAAGGCCCGTGGAATTACTTGGTAAAATCCGTGAAACAAGGCAAGGTTTAGTCCTGGAAGACGAGGCAAGGTCCGAAGGTAAACAAGGCTGGGAAGCAGGAGCGAAGGCTTGAGAACAAGGACAAGGCTTGAACAGGAACTAGGCTTGGAACGGAGCGCGCTGTCCAGACACAACTCGCTCCGGAGGCTGACGAATTGACTCCGCGAAGTTACTTCGCGGGTAAAACACCTATATAGAGTCTAACTTTCCCGCCGAGAGCAGTTCTCTGGGAACCAGAAACGAAAGCTAATCTCTGAGACCAGATGTTTGACTCCTTAAAGATTCTCATGGAAAGCAGGCTTAATTGGCTAAATTCTTAGCAGCTATTCTAGCACTCCTGCGCGAGGCCGCTTCCAAACCTCTCTGTTGTTTACAAAACTCATGGCGAGAAAACACAGGAGATGTAGGCTCAGGGTTTGTTTGACATACTTCTGGAACACAACTCTCTTGCAGGTGCAAGGTTCCCAGATCTGGCTGGGAAGAATCTGGCTGGGAAAATTCCAGTTCTGACTGGGAAGGTAAAAAACCCAAGTTTTCTTCTTCATCAGGTATCACAATGTCATGAGCAGGACTACAAGGCCCATGAGTCATCACACTATCCCCCTCCTCAAGCCCCCTCCCAAACTGGGACTCTCTCCCCGAGGCGCGAGGTCGTGGCTTGGCGGGATAGGTCTGATGAAAGCGACGGGTTAGATCAGGAGCATGGACTGTGGAGGCGTCTTCCCAAGAGCGTTCCTCAGGGCCAAAACCCACCCAGTCAATGAGATATTGCAGGCGGCGGCGGTGGAAGCGAGAATCCAAAATGTCCTGAACCTCGAACTCGTCCTCTCCATCCACCAAAACAGGGATGGGGGCCGGCCGGTTTACATCTGGCCGCACACCATCCGCCGGAAGGAGCAGGGAGCGGTGAAACACTGGGTGAATGCGCATTGAACGCGGAAGTTGGAGTTTGAAAGTCACGGGGTTTAATTGCGCCACCACTGGATAGGGGCCAATGAAACGGGCATCTAATTTCCGGCAAGGGCGATGGGAGGGCAGAAAGCGAGTGGACAGAAAAACCCGATCTCCTACCTTGATTTCGGGGCCCTGCTGGCGATGTTTGTCCGCGTGACGTTTATAGTCCTCCTTGGCTTGGTCCAGTTGCTGGAGCAAAAGTTGTTGCACCGCTGTGAGTTCCTGCAGCCAATCTTCTGCTGCGGGAACTTCTGAAGTTTCAATGACAGGGGGAAAGAAACGTGGATGAAAACCGTAGTTTGCAAAGAACGGCGTTTCTTTTGTAGAAGCCTGGACTCCATTATTGTAGGCAAACTCCGACAGTGGTAACAGAGAAGCCCAATTGTCCTGTTGGTAGTTTACATAACAGCGAAGGTACTGTTCCAAAGTGGCATTAGTGCGCTCCGTTTGCCCATCTGTTTGGGGATGATGAGCGGAAGATAAACGAGAGTCTATGCCCAATAGTTTTTGTAGTGCCTTCCAGAAACGAGAGGTGAATTGGGACCCACGGTCTGTGACCAAACTCTTGGGCAACCCATGCAATCTGAAAACATGTTGAAGGAATAAATCTGCAGTTTCTTTGGCCGTGGGGAGGCCATTGCAGGGAATGAAATGGGCTAACTTGGTAAAAAGGTCCACCACCACTAGGATCGTGGTAAATTCACAGGAAGGTGGTAAGTCAGTGATAAAATCCGCAGAAATTATTTCCCATGGGCGAGATGGGGTAGGAAGGGGGTGTAAAAGCCCTGAGGGCTTCTCCCTTCTTGTCTTGGAGCGCTGGCATACTGGGCAGGTGTTGACATATTTTTCCACATCCTTGCGGATCTTGGGCCACCAGAAATCTCTTAGGATCAAATGCATGGTTTTAAATAGTCCGAAATGCCCTGCTGGCTTGCAGTCATGACACAGACGAAGTGCTTTTTCCCTGCCCGGTCCTGGTGGGATATAAACATGATTTCTATAGCAGAGCAGTCCATCCTTAAGCGAAAAGGGAAAATGCAGTCCTTGACGAAGTTGGTCCTGCGCCCAGGCATCTGCTTGCTGACTAGCCTTGATTTCTTGAGCACAGAGGGGCCCTGAAGTAGAGGGAGTTGAATCAATGAGAGTGGATTTGGTGTTCCCCACTGTGAGCGTGGCAAAGTTCTCGGGTTGTAGTAGTTGGGATTCAAAGGTCTCCTTGCGTCCTGCAGCGTATTCCGGTTTACGTGACAGGGCGTCTGCTTGTTTGGTTTGGGCTGGGGTTACATAATGAATCTGGAAGTTAAAACGTTCAAAGAATAAAGCCCAACGTTGTTGCCTCTGATTTAGCTTGCGGGCAGTTCTTAGATGTTCTAGATTCCGATGATCAGTATGGACTTCAATGGGAAATTTGGCCCCTTCTAGCCAATGTCTCCAAGTTTCAAAAGCTGCCTTTATGGCTAATAGTTCTTTTTCCCAAATGGTATAGTTCCTCTCTGGTGCGGTTAGTTGACGAGAATAAAAGGCACAAGGATGAAGATGATCTCCCACCGGTTGTAGGAGTACAGCTCCAATTGCCACATCAGAGGCGTCCGCTTGCACAACAAAAAGGGTTTCAGGATCTGGATGCTGAAGGATTGGCTGGGACGTGAATAATTTCTTTAGTTGTTGGAACCCTTTCTCTGCTTGATCAGTCCAGCGGAAGGGCTGTTTCCCACGGATGCAGCTGGTGATTGGGTCAGACCAGCGGGCAAAATCTGGAATGAACTTGCGGTAATAGTTCGCGAACCCCAAGAATCGCTGCACCTCTTTCTTGTTGGTTGGCGCCCGCCATTCCAATACTGCTGAAACTTTTGCCGGGTCCATGGAGAGCCCTAGAGGCGAGATGCGGTACCCCAGGAAATCTACCTCTTGTAGATCAAAAGCGCATTTTTCCAGCTTGGCATAAAGCCCATGATCCCGCAATCGTTGTAACACCATTTTAACGTGGTTCTCATGTTCTGATTGTGATCTAGAAAACACCAAAAAATCGTCCAGGTAGATGATCAAGAACCGATCTAGATAATCCTGAAAGATGTCGTTGACAAAATGCTGGAACGTTGCGGGAGCTCCGCATAAACCATAATTCATAACTCGGGACTCGAATAATCCGAATTTAGTCTGGAAGGCGGTCTTCCACTCGTCCCCTTCTCTGATGCGAACTAGGTTATAAGCCCCCCGTAGGTCCAGCTTGGTGTAGACCTTGGCTCCTCGAAGTCGGTCTAGTAGATCCGAGATTAAGGGCAGGGGATAGCTGTTCCGCTTAGTGATATTGTTCAATGCTCTGTAGTCCACCACCAAGCGTAATTCCCCTGACTTCTTCTTCACAAACATCACTGGGGAGGCGGCTGGGGATTGAGAGGGTCTGATGAATCCCTTGCGAAGGTTTGTCTCTATGAATTCCCTGAGAGCTTCTTGCTCCGGTTCAGTCAGGGAGTAGAGATGCCCTCGCGGGATCGGGGCCCCCTCCACCAAGTCAATGGCACAGTCATAAGGTCTATGTGGGGGTAATTTTTCGGCTTCCCTTTCATTGAATACATCCCAATACTCGGAGTACTTCTTTGGCAAGGTGATAATGGGCTCGGTGTCTGTGGCATGGCAGACCTTGGCTACGAGGCAATGGTTTTGGCAGTACTTTGAAGCAAACTGCAGTTCTCTGTTGGACCAGGAGATGCTTGGATCGTGAAGTGTCAGCCATGGAATCCCCAAAATCACAGGGAAGTGGGGAACCTCAGTAACAAAGAAGGAAATCTCTTCCATATGTTCCCTTATCCACATCCTGGTGGGTTCCGACCACTGGCTTACGGGGCCCGTCTTGAGAGGGCGGCCATCGATGGCTTGCACCACACGGGCATTCTTGAAGTCATGATATTGTAATCCCAGAGAGTCGGCATACTCTCTATCAATGAAATTGTTGGTGGCTCCGGAGTCTATCATGGCGTGGATCATGACGGGTCCCTTTTTTGCTGACCATAAGGTGACCACTAGAAGGAACAGGACCCCGGTTGGCGGCTCTTGAATGGGTTTTTTGACCGGGTTGGCGAGCCTCTCTACGCCCGGTCGTTGGCTTCCCCCGCCGGCTGTGTGCCAGCCGCCTCAGACGCCTTCGTCTCCGTGGAGGACGCCGCCGCAAGACGGGCGGCGGGCTTCCCTTTGGCTGGGCACTCTCTGGCGAAGTGGCCCCCATTCCCGCAATACCAACAGAGGTTTAGGCGTTGGCGGCGGGCCTTCTCGGCGGCATCTAATCTGGGACGCACATTGCCCAACTGCATCGGCACCTCCTCGCTCCCTCTGGGGTATGGGGATGGTGGTGGGGGTCTCCACACTGGACGCGGCTGAACGCTGGCGGGAGCGGGGGGTTTTGCCCCAGCTCTACCGCTCTGGCCTCGTACCCACTGTTTCCTGTTGGCAATCATGACTTCAGCCCGTAAACATTGATCAATGAGTGCTTCAAGAGTGTGGGGAGGATCCACCTTGGAGATTTCCTCCAGCATTTCAATGTTGAGACCCTCCCGAAATTGTCCTCTGAGGGCTACATCGTTCCAGCCGGTGTTGTGGGCCAGCACTCGGAACTCGGCTATGTACTGAGACATGGGTCTGTCTCCTTGAAAGAGGCGGCGGAGTTTGTGACCGGCTGCCTCCAAATTGTCCTCGATTCCCCAGGTCTCCTTAAGGTGGTCCAAGAAGTGTTGCGCTGATCTTAGGTGTGGAGAGGCTTGGTCGAACAGTGCCGTCGCCCAGTTGGCCGCTGGCCCGTCTAGAAGACTGTAAACCCACGCCACCTTGATGTCCTCTTGGGGAAACTCGGCGGCACGGGCCTCTAGGTAAGCCTGGCACTGGCGGCGGAATACTTGGACCTTGGAGGCTTCTCCAGAAAACTTAGTTGGCAACGCCATGGCCGGGAGGCGGATTCCGCGCTCCCTCAACCCTTTTATTTCTCCATCCTGCGCGTTGAGTCTGTCACGGATGCGGTCCACTTCGTCCTTGCTGATGGTGTAGCTAAGTGGCTGTCCACCCGGCACGGCTCCGGTAGACATTCTGGCCTTGGTTAATTGGTGCTTATGGCGGCGGAGTCAAACTGTCAGGACCCAGGCTGCAAGGGCACCAATAACCATACACAGGAGCCAGAATCTATCTAATATCTTTATTGAAGGAATATATAAAGTTAATAAAAGCAAGTGTATGAAATAGTCCAGAAGTAGACCTTTCAGGAAAGGTCAAAATTAGTCCAAGAAAACAATGTCCAATATGAAATATTAAGGTCCAAAGTTGTAATCCAATAACCGAAACACTCACTTTGCCAGGCAAAGTGAGGGGAGATGACAAGGTCCTTTAGTCCATGAACTTGAGCAAGGCTAGGAATTAACTTGATACTTGAAAACAAGGCTTGAATCGTGACACAAGGTAACGTGGAACAAGAACAAGGCCCGTGGAATTACTTGGTAAAATCCGTGAAACAAGGCAAGGTTTAGTCCTGGAAGACGAGGCAAGGTCCGAAGGTAAACAAGGCTGGGAAGCAGGAGCGAAGGCTTGAGAACAAGGACAAGGCTTGAACAGGAACTAGGCTTGGAACGGAGCGCGCTGTCCAGACACAACTCGCTCCGGAGGCTGACGAATTGACTCCGCGAAGTTACTTCGCGGGTAAAACACCTATATAGAGTCTAACTTTCCCGCCGAGAGCAGTTCTCTGGGAACCAGAAACGAAAGCTAATCTCTGAGACCAGATGTTTGACTCCTTAAAGATTCTCATGGAAAGCAGGCTTAATTGGCTAAATTCTTAGCAGCTATTCTAGCACTCCTGCGCGAGGCCGCTTCCAAACCTCTCTGTTGTTTACAAAACTCATGGCGAGAAAACACAGGAGATGTAGGCTCAGGGTTTGTTTGACATACTTCTGGAACACAACTCTCTTGCAGGTGCAAGGTTCCCAGATCTGGCTGGGAAGAATCTGGCTGGGAAAATTCCAGTTCTGACTGGGAAGGTAAAAAACCCAAGTTTTCTTCTTTATCAGGTATCACAATGTCATGAGCAGGACTACAAGGCCCATGAGTCATCACAGGGGCAAAACGAACCCTGGACCACCCTAAAGGGGCCTTAAACAACTTCTAAACAGGCTCAAAGGGGCAAAACGAACCCTGGACCACCCTCATGGGGCCTTAAACAACTTCTAAACAGGCTCAAAGGGGCAAAACGAACCCTGGACCACCCTAAAGGGGCCTTAAACAACTTCTAAACAGGCTCAAAGGGGCAAAACGAACCCTGGACCACCCTAAAGGGGCCTTAAACAACTTCTAAACAGGCTCAAAGGGGCAAAACGAACCCTGGACCACCCTAAAGGGGCCTTAAACAACTTCTAAACAGGCTCAAAGGGGCAAAACGAACCCTGGACCACCCTAAAGGGGCCTTAAACAACTTCTAAACAGGCTCAAAGGGGCAAAACGAACCCTGGACCACCCTAAAGGGGCCTTAAACAACTTCTAAACAGGCCCAAAGGGGCAAAACGAACCCTGGACCACCCTCATGGGTCCTTAAACAACTTCTAAACAGGCTCAAAGGGGCAAAACGAACCCTGGACCACCCTAAAGGGGCCTTAAACAACTTCTAAACAGGCCCAAAGGGGCAAAACGAACCCTGGACCACCCTAAAGGGGCCTTAAACAAATTCTAAACAGGCCCAAAGGGGCAAAACGAACCCTGGACCACCCTCATGGGTCCTTAAACAACTTCTAAACAGGCTCAAAGGGGCAAAACGAACCCTGGACCACCCTAAAGGGGCCTTAAACAACTTCTAAACAGGCTCAAAGGGGCAAAACGAACCCTGGACCACCCTAAAGGGGCCTTAAACAACTTCTAAACAGGCCCAAGGGGGCAAAACAAACCCTGGACCACCCTAAAGGGGCCTTAAACAACTAAACAGGCTCAAAGGGGCAAAACGAACCCTGGACCACCCTAAAGGGGCCTTAAACAACTTCTAAACAGGCTCAAAGGGGCAAAACGAACCCTGGACCACCCTAATGGGGCCTTAAACAACTTCTAAACAGGCCCAAAGGGGCAAAACGAACCCTGGACCACCCTAAAGGGGCCTTAAACAACTTCTAAACAGGCCCAAAGGGGCAAAACGAACCCTGGACCACCCTAAAGGGTCCTTAAACAACTTCTAAACAGGCCCAAAGGGGCAAAACGAACCCTGGACCACCCTAATGGGTCCTTAAACAACTTCTAAACAGGCTCAAAGGGGCAAAACGAACCCTGGACCACCCTAAAGGGGCCTTAAACAACTTCTAAACAGGCCCAAAGGGGCAAAACGAACCCTGGACCACCCTAAAGGGGCCTTAAACAACGTCTAAACAGGCCCAAAGGGGCAAAACGAACCCTGGACCACCCTAATGGGTCCTTAAACAACTTCTAAACAGGCCCAAAGGGGCAAAACGAACCCTGGACCACCCTAAAGGGGCCTTAAACAACTTCTAAACAGGCTCAAAGGGGCAAAACGAACCCTGGACCACCCTAAAGGGGCCTTAAACAACTTCTAAACAGGCTCAAAGGGGCAAAACGAACCCTGGACCACCCTAATGGGGCCTTGAACAACTTCTAAACAGGCCCAAAGGGGCAAAACGAACCCTGGACCACCCTAAAGGGGCCTTAAACAACTTCTAAACAGGCTCAAAGGGGCAAAACGAACCCTGGACCACCCTAAAGGGGCCTTAAACAACTTCTAAACAGGCCCAAAGGGGCAAAACGAACCCTGGACCACCCTAAAGGGGCCTTAAACAACTTCTAAACAGGCCCAAAGGGGCAAAACGAACCCTGGACCACCCTAAAGGGGCCTTAAACAACTTCTAAACAGGCTCAAAGGGGCAAAACGAACCCTGGACCACCCTAATGGGTCCTTAAACAACTTCTAAACAGGCTCAAAGGGGCAAAACGAACCCTGGACCACCCTAAAGGGGCCCCAAACAACTTCTAAACAGGCCCAAAGGGGCAAAACGAACCCTGGACAACCCTCATGGGGCCCCAAAAAACTTCTAAACAGGCTCAAAGGGGCAAATCGAACCCTGGACCACCCTAAAGGGGCCTTAAACAACTTCTAAACAGGCTCAAAGGGGAAAAACGAACCCTGGGCAACCCAAAAGGGGCATTAAACAACTTCTAAACAGGCTCAAAGGGGCAAAACGAACCCTGGACCACCCTAAAAAGGCCTTAAACAACTTCTAAACAGGCTCAAAGGGGCAAAACGAACCCTGGACCACTCTAAAGGGGCCTTAAACAACTTCTAAACAGGCTCAAAGGGGCAAAACGAACCCTGGACCCCCTAAAGGGGCCTTAAACAACTTCTAAACAGGCTCAAAGGGGCAAAACGAACCCTGGACCACCCTAAAGGGGCCTTAAACAACTTCTAAACAGGCCCAAAGGGGCAAAACGAACCCTGGACCACCCTAATGGGTCCTTAAACAACTTCTAAACAGGCTCAAAGGGGCAAAACGAACCCTGGACCACCCTAAAGGGGCCTTAAACAACTTCTAAACAGGCCCAAAGGGGCAAAACGAACCCTGGACCACCCTAAAGGGGCCTTAAACAACTTCTAAACAGGCCCAAAGGGGCAAAACGAACCCTGGACCACCCTAAAGGGGCCTTAAACAACTTCTAAACAGGCTCAAAGGGGCAAAACGAACCCTGGACCACCCTAATGGGGCCTTAAACAACTTCTAAACAGGCTCAAAGGGGCAAAACGAACCCTGGACCACCCTAAAGGGGCCTTAAACAACTTCTAAACAGGCTCAAAGGGGCAAAACGAACCCTGGACCACCCTAAAGGGGCCTTAAACAACTTCTAAACAGGCTCAAAGGGGCAAAACGAACCCTGGACCACCCTAAAGGGGCCTTAAACAACTTCTAAACAGGCCCAAAGGGGCAAAACGAACCCTGGACCACCCTCATGGGTCCTTAAACAACTTCTAAACAGGCCCAAAGGGGCAAAACGAACCCTGGACCACCCTAAAGGGGCCTTAAACAACTTCTAAACAGGCCCAAAGGGGCAATACGAACCCTGGACCACCCTCATGGGTCCTTAAACAACTTCTAAACAGGCCCAAAGGGGCAAAACGAACCCTGGACCACCCTAAAGGGGCCTTAAACAACTTCTAAACAGGCCCAAAGGGGCAAAACGAACCCTGGACCACCCTCATGGGTCCTTAAACAACTTCTAAACAGGCTCAAAGGGGCAAAACGAACCCTGGACCACCCTCATGGGTCCTTAAACAACTTCTAAACAGGCCCAAAGGGGCAAAACGAACCCTGGACCACCCTCATGGGGCCTTAAACAACTTCTAAACAGGCTCAAAGGGGCAAAACGAACCCTGGACCACCCTAAAGGGGCCTTAAACAACTTCTAAACAGGCCCAAAGGGGCAAAACGAACCCTGGACCACCCTAAAGGGGCCTTAAACAACTTCTAAACAGGCTCAAAGGGGCAAAACGAACCCTGGACCACCCTAAAGGGGCCTTAAACAACTTCTAAACAGGCTCAAAGGGGCAAAACGAACCCCGGACCACCCTAAAGGGGCCTTAAACAACTTCTAAACAGGCCCAAAGGGGCAAAACGAACCCTGGACCACCCTAATGGGTCCTTAAACAACTTCTAAACAGGCTCAAAGGGGCAAAACGAACCCTGGACCACCCTAAAGGGGCCTTAAACAACTTCTAAACAGGCCCAAAGGGGCAAAACGAACCCTGGACCACCCTAAAGGGGCCTTAAACAACTTCTAAACAGGCCCAAAGGGGCAAAACGAACCCTGGACCACCCTAAAGGGGCCTTAAACAACTTCTAAACAGGCTCAAAGGGGCAAAACGAACCCTGGACCACCCTGAAGGGGCCTTAAACAACTTCTAAACAGGCTCAAAGGGGAAAAACGAACCCTAGACCACCCTAAAGGGGCCTTAAACAACTTCTAAACAGGCCCAAAGGGGCAAAACGGACCCTGGACCACCCTAAAGGGGCCTTAAACAACTTCTAAACAGGCCCAAAGGGGCAAAACGAACCCTGGACCACCCTCATGGGGCCTTAAACAACTTCTAAACAGGCTCAAAGGGGAAAAACGAACCCTGGGCAACCCAAAAGGGGCATTAAACAACTTCTAAACAGGCTCAAAGGGGCAAAACGAACCCTGGACCACCCTAAAAAGGCCTTAAACAACTTCTAAACAGGCTCAAAGGGGCAAAACGAACCCTGGACCACTCTAAAGGGGCCTTAAACAACTTCTAAACAGGCTCAAAGGGGCAAAACGAACCCTGGACCACCCTAAAGGGGCCTTAAACAACTTCTAAACAGGCTCAAAGGGGCAAAACGAACCCTGGACCACCCTAAAGGGGCCTTAAACAACTTCTAAACAGGCCCAAAGGGGCAAAACGAACCCTGGACCACCCTAATGGGTCCTTAAACAACTTCTAAACAGGCTCAAAGGGGCAAAACGAACCCTGGACCACCCTAAAGGGGCCTTAAACAACTTCTAAACAGGCCCAAAGGGGCAAAACGAACCCTGGACCACCCTAAAGGGGCCTTAAACAACTTCTAAACAGGCCCAAAGGGGCAAAACGAACCCTGGACCACCCTAAAGGGGCCTTAAACAACTTCTAAACAGGCCCAAAGGGGCAAAACGAACCCTGGACCACCCTAAAGGGGCCTTAAACAACTTCTAAACAGGCTCAAAGGGGCAAAACGAACCCTGGACCACCCTAATGGGGCCTTAAACAACTTCTAAACAGGCTCAAAGGGGCAAAACGAACCCTGGACCACCCTAAAGGGGCCTTAAACAACTTCCAAACAGGCTCAAAGGGGCAAAACGAACCCTGGACCACCCTAAAGGGGCCTTAAACAACTTCTAAACAGGCTCAAAGGGGCAAAACGAACCCTGGACCACCCTAAAGGGGCCTTAAACAACTTCTAAACAGGCCCAAAGGGGCAAAACGAACCCTGGACCACCCTCATGGGTCCTTAAACAACTTCTAAACAGGCCCAAAGGGGCAAAACGAACCCTGGACCACCCTAAAGGGGCCTTAAACAACTTCTAAACAGGCCCAAAGGGGCAATACGAACCCTGGACCACCCTCATGGGTCCTTAAACAACTTCTAAACAGGCCCAAAGGGGCAAAACGAACCCTGGACCACCCTAAAGGGGCCTTAAACAACTTCTAAACAGGCCCAAAGGGGCAAAACGAACCCTGGACCACCCTCATGGGTCCTTAAACAACTTCTAAACAGGCTCAAAGGGGCAAAACGAACCCTGGACCACCCTCATGGGTCCTTAAACAACTTCTAAACAGGCCCAAAGGGGCAAAACGAACCCTGGACCACCCTCATGGGGCCTTAAACAACTTCTAAACAGGCTCAAAGGGGCAAAACGAACCCTGGACCACCCTAAAGGGGCCTTAAACAACTTCTAAACAGGCCCAAAGGGGCAAAACGAACCCTGGACCACCCTAAAGGGGCCTTAAACAACTTCTAAACAGGCTCAAAGGGGCAAAACGAACCCTGGGCCACCCTAAAGGGGCCTTAAACAACTTCTAAACAGGCTCAAAGGGGAAAAACGAACCCTAGACCACCCTAAAGGGGCCTTAAACAACTTCTAAACAGGCCCAAAGGGGCAAAACGGACCCTGGACCACCCTAAAGGGGCCTTAAACAACTTCTAAACAGGCCCAAAGGGGCAAAACGAACCCTGGACCACCCTCATGGGGCCTTAAACAACTTCTAAACAGGCTCAAAGGGGTAAAACGAACCCTGGATCACCCTAAAGGGGCCTTAAACAACTTCTAAACAGGCTCAAAGGGGCAAAACGAACCCTGGACCACCCTAAAGGGGCCTTAAACAACTTCTAAACAGGCTCAAAGGGGCAAAACGAACCCTGGACCACCCTAAAGGGGCCTTAAACAACTTCTAAACAGGCCCAAAGGGGCAAAACGAACCCTGGACCACCCTAAAGGGGCCTTAAACAACTTCTAAACAGGCCCAAAGGGGCAAAACGAACCCTGGACCACCCTAATGGGTCCTTAAACAACTTCTAAACAGGCCCAAAGGGGCAAAACGAACCCTGGACCACCCTAAAGGGGCCTTAAACAACTTCTAAACAGGCCCAAAGGGGCAAAACGAACCCTGGACCACCCTAAAGGGGCCTTAAACAACTTCTAAACAGGCCCAAAGGGGCAAAACGAACCCTGGACCACCCTAAAGGGGCCTTAAACAACTTCTAAACAGGCCCAAAGGGGCAAAACGAACCCTGGACCACCCTAATGGGTCCTTAAACAACTTCTAAACAGGCTCAAAGGGGCAAAACGAACCCTGGACCACCCTAAAGGGGCCTTAAACAACTTCTAAACAGGCTCAAAGGGGCAAAACGAACCCTGGACCACCCTAAAGGGGCCTTAAACAACTTCTAAACAGGCTCAAAGGGGCAAAACGAACCCTGGACCACCCTAAAGGGGCCTTAAACAACTTCTAAACAGGCTCAAAGGGGCAAAACGAACCCTGGACCACCCTAAAGGGGCCTTAAACAACTTCTAAACAGGCTCAAAGGGGCAAAACGAACCCTGGACCACCCTAAAGGGGCCTTAAACAACTTCTAAACAGGCTCAAAGGGGCAAAACGAACCCTGGACCACCCTAATGGGGCCTTAAACAACTTCTAAACAGGCCCAAAGGGGCAAAACGAACCCTGGACCACCCTAAAGGGGCCTTAAACAACTTCTAAACAGGCTCAAAGGGGCAAAACGAACCCTGGACCACCCTAAAGGGGCCTTAAACAACTTCTAAACAGGCCCAAAGGGGCAAAACGAACCCTGGACCACCCTAAAGGGGCCTTAAACAACTTCTAAACAAGCCCAAAGGGGCAAAACGAACCCTGGACCACCCTAAAGGGGCCTTAAACAACTTCTAAACAGGCTCAAAGGGGCAAACCGAACCCTGGACCACCCTAATGGGTCCTTAAACAACTTCTAAACAGGCTCAAAGGGGCAAAACGAACCCTGGACCACCCTAAAGGGGCCCCAAACAACTTCTAAACAGGCCCAAAGGGGCAAAACGAACCCTGGACCACCCTCATGGGGCCCCAAACAACTTCTAAACAGGCTCAAAGGGGCAAATCGCACCCTGGACCACCCTAAAGGGGCCTTAAACAACTTCTAAACAGGCTCAAAGGGGAAAAACGAACCCTGGAGAAGCCAAAAGGGGCATTAAACAACTTCTAAACAGGCTCAAAGGGGCAAAACGAACCCTGGACCACCCTAAAAAGGCGTTTAACAACTTCTAAACAGGCTCAAAGGGGCAAAACGAACCCTGGACCACCCTAAAGGGGCCTTAAACAACTTCTAAACAGGCTCAAAGGGGCAAAACGAACCCTGGACCACCCTAAAGGGGCCTTAAACAACTTCTAAACAGGCTGAAAGGGGCAAAACGAACCCTGGACCACCCTAAAGGGGCCTTAAACAACTTCTAAACAGGCCCAAAGGGGAAAAACGATCCCTGGACCACCCGAAAGGGGCCTTAAACAACTTCTAAACAGGCTCAAAGGGGCAAAACAAACCCTGGACCACCCTAAAAAGGCCATAAACAACTTCTAAACAGGCTCAAAGGGGCAAAACGAACCCTGGACCACCCTAAAGGGGCCTTAAACAACTTCTAAACAGGCTCAAAGGGGCAAAACGAACCCTGGACCACCCTAAAGGGGCCTTAAACAACTTCTAAACAGGCCCAAAGGGGCAAAACGAACCCTGGACCACCCTAAAGGGGCCTTAAACAACTTCTAAACAGGCTCAAAGGGGCAAAACGAACCCTGGACCACCCTAAAGGGGCCTTAAACAACTTCTAAACAGGCTCAAAGGGGCAAAACGAACCCTGGACCACCCCAAAGGGACCTTAAACAACTTCTAAACAGGCTCAAAGGGGCAAAACGAACCCTGGACCACCCTAAAGGGGCCCCAAACAACTTCTAAACAGGCCCAAAGGGGCAAAACGAACCCTGGACCACCCTCATGGGGCCCCAAACAACTTCTAAACAGGCTCAAAGGGGCAAATCGCACCCTGGACCACCCTAAAGGGGCCTTAAACAACTTCTAAACAGGCTCAAAGGGGAAAAACGAACCCTGGACAACCCAAAAGGGGCCTTAAACAACTTCTAAACAGGCTCAAAGGGGAAAAACGATCCCTGGACCACCCGAAAGGGGCCTTAAACAACTTCTAAACAGGCTCAAAGGGGCAAAACAAACCCTGGACCACCCTAAAAAGGCCATAAACAACTTCTAAACAGGCTCAAAGGGGCAAAACGAACCCTGGACCACCCTAAAGGGGCCTTAAACAACTTCTAAACAGGCTCAAAGGGGCAAAACGAACCCTGGACCACCCTAAAGGGGCCTTAAACAACTTCTAAACAGGCTCAAAGGGGCAAAACGAACCCTGGACCACCCTAAAGGGGCCTTAAACAACTTCCAAACAGGCTCAAAGGGGCAAAACGAACCCTGGACCACCCTAAAGGGGCCTTAAACAACTTCTAAACAGGCTCAAAGGGGCAAAACGAACCCTGGACCACCCTAAAGGGGCCTTAAACAACTTCTAAACAGGCCCAAAGGGGCAAAACGAACCCTGGACCACCCTCATGGGTCCTTAAACAACTTCTAAACAGGCCCAAAGGGGCAAAACGAACCCTGGACCACCCTAAAGGGGCCTTAAACAACTTCTAAACAGGCCCAAAGGGGCAATACGAACCCTGGACCACCCTCATGGGTCCTTAAACAACTTCTAAACAGGCCCAAAGGGGCAAAACGAACCCTGGACCACCCTAAAGGGGCCTTAAACAACTTCTAAACAGGCCCAAAGGGGCAAAACGAACCCTGGACCACCCTCATGGGTCCTTAAACAACTTCTAAACAGGCTCAAAGGGGCAAAACGAACCCTGGACCACCCTCATGGGTCCTTAAACAACTTCTAAACAGGCCCAAAGGGGCAAAACGAACCCTGGACCACCCTCATGGGGCCTTAAACAACTTCTAAACAGGCTCAAAGGGGCAAAACGAACCCTGGACCACCCTAAAGGGGCCTTAAACAACTTCTAAACAGGCCCAAAGGGGCAAAACGAACCCTGGACCACCCTAAAGGGGCCTTAAACAACTTCTAAACAGGCTCAAAGGGGCAAAACGAACCCTGGGCCACCCTAAAGGGGCCTTAAACAACTTCTAAACAGGCTCAAAGGGGAAAAACGAACCCTAGACCACCCTAAAGGGGCCTTAAACAACTTCTAAACAGGCCCAAAGGGGCAAAACGGACCCTGGACCACCCTAAAGGGGCCTTAAACAACTTCTAAACAGGCCCAAAGGGGCAAAACGAACCCTGGACCACCCTCATGGGGCCTTAAACAACTTCTAAACAGGCTCAAAGGGGTAAAACGAACCCTGGATCACCCTAAAGGGGCCTTAAACAACTTCTAAACAGGCTCAAAGGGGCAAAACGAACCCTGGACCACCCTAAAGGGGCCTTAAACAACTTCTAAACAGGCTCAAAGGGGCAAAACGAACCCTGGACCACCCTAAAGGGGCCTTAAACAACTTCTAAACAGGCCCAAAGGGGCAAAACGAACCCTGGACCACCCTAAAGGGGCCTTAAACAACTTCTAAACAGGCCCAAAGGGGCAAAACGAACCCTGGACCACCCTAATGGGTCCTTAAACAACTTCTAAACAGGCCCAAAGGGGCAAAACGAACCCTGGACCACCCTAAAGGGGCCTTAAACAACTTCTAAACAGGCCCAAAGGGGCAAAACGAACCCTGGACCACCCTAAAGGGGCCTTAAACAACTTCTAAACAGGCCCAAAGGGGCAAAACGAACCCTGGACCACCCTAAAGGGGCCTTAAACAACTTCTAAACAGGCCCAAAGGGGCAAAACGAACCCTGGACCACCCTAATGGGTCCTTAAACAACTTCTAAACAGGCTCAAAGGGGCAAAACGAACCCTGGACCACCCTAAAGGGGCCTTAAACAACTTCTAAACAGGCTCAAAGGGGCAAAACGAACCCTGGACCACCCTAAAGGGGCCTTAAACAACTTCTAAACAGGCTCAAAGGGGCAAAACGAACCCTGGACCACCCTAAAGGGGCCTTAAACAACTTCTAAACAGGCTCAAAGGGGCAAAACGAACCCTGGACCACCCTAAAGGGGCCTTAAACAACTTCTAAACAGGCCCAAAGGGGCAAAACGAACCCTGGACCACCCTAAAGGGGCCTTAAACAACTTCTAAACAGGCCCAAAGGGGCAAAACGAACCCTGGACCACCCTAATGGGTCCTTAAACAACTTCTAAACAGGCCCAAAGGGGCAAAACGAACCCTGGACCACCCTAAAGGGGCCTTAAACAACTTCTAAACAGGCCCAAAGGGGCAAAACGAACCCTGGACCACCCTAAAGGGGCCTTAAACAACTTCTAAACAGGCCCAAAGGGGCAAAACGAACCCTGGACCACCCTAAAGGGGCCTTAAACAACTTCTAAACAGGCCCAAAGGGGCAAAACGAACCCTGGACCACCCTAATGGGTCCTTAAACAACTTCTAAACAGGCTCAAAGGGGCAAAACGAACCCTGGACCACCCTAAAGGGGCCTTAAACAACTTCTAAACAGGCTCAAAGGGGCAAAACGAACCCTGGACCACCCTAAAGGGGCCTTAAACAACTTCTAAACAGGCTCAAAGGGGCAAAACGAACCCTGGACCACCCTAAAGGGGCCTTAAACAACTTCTAAACAGGCTCAAAGGGGCAAAACGAACCCTGGACCACCCTAAAGGGGCCTTAAACAACTTCTAAACAGGCTCAAAGGGGCAAAACGAACCCTGGACCACCCTAAAGGGGCCTTAAACAACTTCTAAACAGGCTCAAAGGGGCAAAACGAACCCTGGACCACCCTAATGGGGCCTTAAACAACTTCTAAACAGGCCCAAAGGGGCAAAACGAACCCTGGACCACCCTAATGGGTCCTTAAACAACTTCTAAACAGGCTCAAAGGGGCAAAACGAACCCTGGACCACCCTAAAGGGGCCTTAAACAACTTCTAAACAGGCCCAAAGGGGCAAAACGAACCCTGGACCACCCTAAAGGGGCCTTAAACAACTTCTAAACAAGCCCAAAGGGGCAAAACGAACCCTGGACCACCCTAAAGGGGCCTTAAACAACTTCTAAACAGGCTCAAAGGGGCAAAACGAACCCTGGACCACCCTAATGGGTCCTTAAACAACTTCTAAACAGGCTCAAAGGGGCAAAACGAACCCTGGACCACCCTAAAGGGGCCCCAAACAACTTCTAAACAGGCCCAAAGGGGCAAAACGAACCCTGGACCACCCTCATGGGGCCCCAAACAACTTCTAAACAGGCTCAAAGGGGCAAATCGCACCCTGGACCACCCTAAAGGGGCCTTAAACAACTTCTAAACAGGCTCAAAGGGGAAAAACGAACCCTGGAGAAGCCAAAAGGGGCATTAAACAACTTCTAAACAGGCTCAAAGGGGCAAAACGAACCCTGGACCACCCTAAAAAGGCGTTAAACAACTTCTAAACAGGCTCAAAGGGGCAAAACGAACCCTGGACCACCCTAAAGGGGCCTTAAACAACTTCTAAACAGGCTCAAAGGGGCAAAACGAACCCTGGACCACCCTAAAGGGGCCTTAAACAACTTCTAAACAGGCTCAAAGGGGCAAAACGAACCCTGGACCACCCTAAAGGGGCCTTAAACAACTTCTAAACAGGCCCAAAGGGGAAAAACGATCCCTGGACCACCCGAAAGGGGCCTTAAACAACTTCTAAACAGGCTCAAAGGGGCAAAACAAACCCTGGACCACCCTAAAAAGGCCATAAACAACTTCTAAACAGGCTCAAAGGGGCAAAACGAACCCTGGACCACCCTAAAGGGGCCTTAAACAACTTCTAAACAGGCTCAAAGGGGCAAAACGAACCCTGGACCACCCTAAAGGGGCCTTAAACAACTTCTAAACAGGCCCAAAGGGGCAAAACGAACCCTGGACCACCCTAAAGGGGCCTTAAACAACTTCTAAACAGGCTCAAAGGGGCAAAACGAACCCTGGACCACCCTAAAGGGGCCTTAAACAACTTCTAAACAGGCTCAAAGGGGCAAAACGAACCCTGGACCACCCCAAAGGGACCTTAAACAACTTCTAAACAGGCTCAAAGGGGCAAAACGAACCCTGGACCACCCTAAAGGGGCCCCAAACAACTTCTAAACAGGCCCAAAGGGGCAAAACGAACCCTGGACCACCCTCATGGGGCCCCAAACAACTTCTAAACAGGCTCAAAGGGGCAAATCGCACCCTGGACCACCCTAAAGGGGCCTTAAACAACTTCTAAACAGGCTCAAAGGGGAAAAACGAACCCTGGACAACCCAAAAGGGGCCTTAAACAACTTCTAAACAGGCTCAAAGGGGAAAAACGATCCCTGGACCACCCGAAAGGGGCCTTAAACAACTTCTAAACAGGCTCAAAGGGGCAAAACAAACCCTGGACCACCCTAAAAAGGCCATAAACAACTTCTAAACAGGCTCAAAGGGGCAAAACGAACCCTGGACCACCCTAAAGGGGCCTTAAACAACTTCTAAACAGGCTCAAAGGGGCAAAACGAACCCTGGACCACCCTAAAGGGGCCTTAAACAACTTCTAAACAGGCCCAAAGGGGCAAAACGAACCCTGGACCACCCTAAAGGGGCCTTAAACAACTTCTAAACAGGCTCAAAGGGGCAAAACGAACCCTGGACCACCCTAAAGGGGCCTTAAACAACTTCTAAACAGGCTCAAAGGGGCAAAACGAACCCTGGACCACCCTAAAGGGGCCTTAAACAACTTCTAAACAGGCTCAAAGGGGCTGTCAGGACCCAGGCTGCAAGGGCACCAATAACCATACACAGGAGCCAGAATCTATCTAATATCTTTATTGAAGGAATATATAAAGTTAATAAAAGCAAGTGTATGAAATAGTCCAGAAGTAGACCTTTCAGGAAAGGTCAAAATTAGTCCAAGAAAACAATGTCCAATATGAAATATTAAGGTCCAAAGTTGTAATCCAATAACCGAAACACTCACTTTGCCAGGCAAAGTGAGGGGAGATGACAAGGTCCTTTAGTCCATGAACTTGAGCAAGGCTAGGAATTAACTTGATACTTGAAAACAAGGCTTGAATCGTGACACAAGGTAACGTGGAACAAGAACAAGGCCCGTGGAATTACTTGGTAAAATCCGTGAAACAAGGCAAGGTTTAGTCCTGGAAGACGAGGCAAGGTCCGAAGGTAAACAAGGCTGGGAAGCAGGAGCGAAGGCTTGAGAACAAGGACAAGGCTTGAACAGGAACTAGGCTTGGAACGGAGCGCGCTGTCCAGACACAACTCGCTCCGGAGGCTGACGAATTGACTCCGCGAAGTTACTTCGCGGGTAAAACACCTATATAGAGTCTAACTTTCCCGCCGAGAGCAGTTCTCTGGGAACCAGAAACGAAAGCTAATCTCTGAGACCAGATGTTTGACTCCTTAAAGATTCTCATGGAAAGCAGGCTTAATTGGCTAAATTCTTAGCAGCTATTCTAGCACTCCTGCGCGAGGCCGCTTCCAAACCTCTCTGTTGTTTACAAAACTCATGGCGAGAAAACACAGGAGATGTAGGCTCAGGGTTTGTTTGACATACTTCTGGAACACAACTCTCTTGCAGGTGCAAGGTTCCCAGATCTGGCTGGGAAGAATCTGGCTGGGAAAATTCCAGTTCTGACTGGGAAGGTAAAAAACCCAAGTTTTCTTCTTCATCAGGTATCACAATGTCATGAGCAGGACTACAAGGCCCATGAGTCATCACACTATCCCCCTCCTCAAGCCCCCTCCCAAACTGGGACTCTCTCCCCGAGGCGCGAGGTCGTGGCTTGGCGGGATAGGTCTGATGAAAGCGACGGGTTAGATCAGGAGCATGGACTGTGGAGGCGTCTTCCCAAGAGCGTTCCTCAGGGCCAAAACCCACCCAGTCAATGAGATATTGCAGGCGGCGGCGGTGGAAGCGAGAATCCAAAATGTCCTGAACCTCGAACTCGTCCTCTCCATCCACCAAAACAGGGATGGGGGCCGGCCGGTTTACATCTGGCCGCACACCATCCGCCGGAAGGAGCAGGGAGCGGTGAAACACTGGGTGAATGCGCATTGAACGCGGAAGTTGGAGTTTGAAAGTCACGGGGTTTAATTGCGCCACCTCTGGATAGGGGCCAATGAAACGGGCATCTAATTTCCGGCAAGGGCGATGGGAGGGCAGAAAGCGAGTGGACAGAAAAACCCGATCTCCTACCTTGATTTCGGGGCCCTGCTGGCGATGTTTGTCCGCGTGACGTTTATAGTCCTCCTTGGCTTGGTCCAGTTGCTGGAGCAAAAGTTGTTGCACCGCTGTGAGTTCCTGCAGCCAATCTTCTGCTGCGGGAACTTCTGAAGTTTCAATGACAGGGGGAAAGAAACGTGGATGAAAACCGTAGTTTGCAAAGAACGGCGTTTCTTTTGTAGAAGCCTGGACTCCATTATTGTAGGCAAACTCCGACAGTGGTAACAGAGAAGCCCAATTGTCCTGTTGGTAGTTTACATAACAGCGAAGGTACTGTTCCAAAGTGGCATTAGTGCGCTCCGTTTGCCCATCTGTTTGGGGATGATGAGCGGAAGATAAACGAGAGTCTATGCCCAATAGTTTTTGTAGTGCCTTCCAGAAACGAGAGGTGAATTGGGACCCACGGTCTGTGACCAAACTCTTGGGCAACCCATGCAATCTGAAAACATGTTGAAGGAATAAATCTGCAGTTTCTTTGGCTGTGGGGAGGCCATTGCAGGGAATGAAATGGGCTAACTTGGTAAAAAGGTCCACCACCACTAGGATCGTGGTAAATTCACAGGAAGGTGGTAAGTCAGTGATAAAATCCGCAGAAATTATTTCCCATGGGCGAGATGGGGTAGGAAGGGGGTGTAAAAGCCCTGAGGGCTTCTCCCTTCTTGTCTTGGAGCGCTGGCATACTGGGCAGGTGTTGACATATTTTTCCACATCCTTGCGGATCTTGGGCCACCAGAAATCTCTTAGGATCAAATGCATGGTTTTAAATAGTCCGAAATGCCCTGCTGGCTTGCAGTCATGACACAGACGAAGTGCTTTTTCCCTGCCCGGTCCTGGTGGGATATAAACATGATTTCTATAGCAGAGCAGTCCATCCTTAAGCGAAAAGGGAAAATGCAGTCCTTGACGAAGTTGGTCCTGCGCCCAGGCATCTGCTTGCTGACTAGCCTTGATTTCTTGAGCACAGAGGGGCCCTGAAGTAGAGGGAGTTGAATCAATGAGAGTGGATTTGGTGTTCCCCACTGTGAGCGTGGCAAAGTTCTCGGGTTGTAGTAGTTGGGATTCAAAGGTCTCCTTGCGTCCTGCAGCGTATTCCGGTTTACGTGACAGGGCGTCTGCTTGTTTGGTTTGGGCTGGGGTTACATAATGAATCTGGAAGTTAAAACGTTCAAAGAATAAAGCCCAACGTTGTTGCCTCTGATTTAGCTTGCGGGCAGTTCTTAGATGTTCTAGATTCCGATGATCAGTATGGACTTCAATGGGAAATTTGGCCCCTTCTAGCCAATGTCTCCAAGTTTCAAAAGCTGCCTTTATGGCTAATAGTTCTTTTTCCCAAATGGTATAGTTCCTCTCTGGTGCGGTTAGTTGACGAGAATAAAAGGCACAAGGATGAAGATGATCTCCCACCGGTTGTAGGAGTACAGCTCCAATTGCCACATCAGAGGCGTCCGCTTGCACAACAAAAAGGGTTTCAGGATCTGGATGCTGAAGGATTGGCTGGGACGTGAATAATTTCTTTAGTTGTTGGAACCCTTTCTCTGCTTGATCAGTCCAGCGGAAGGGCTGTTTCCCACGGATGCAGCTGGTGATTGGGTCAGACCAGCGGGCAAAATCTGGAATGAACTTGCGGTAATAGTTCGCGAACCCCAAGAATCGCTGCACCTCTTTCTTGTTGGTTGGCGCCCGCCATTCCAATACTGCTGAAACTTTTGCCGGGTCCATGGAGAGCCCTAGAGGCGAGATGCGGTACCCCAGGAAATCTACCTCTTGTAGATCAAAAGCGCATTTTTCCAGCTTGGCATAAAGCCCATGATCCCGCAATCGTTGTAACACCATTTTAACGTGGTTCTCATGTTCTGATTGTGATCTAGAAAACACCAAAAAATCGTCCAGGTAGATGATCAAGAACCGATCTAGATAATCCTGAAAGATGTCGTTGACAAAATGCTGGAACGTTGCGGGAGCTCCGCATAAACCATAATTCATAACTCGGGACTCGAATAATCCGAATTTAGTCTGGAAGGCGGTCTTCCACTCGTCCCCTTCTCTGATGCGAACTAGGTTATAAGCCCCCCGTAGGTCCAGCTTGGTGTAGACCTTGGCTCCTCGAAGTCGGTCTAGTAGATCCGAGATTAAGGGCAGGGGATAGCTGTTCCGCTTAGTGATATTGTTCAATGCTCTGTAGTCCACCACCAAGCGTAATTCCCCTGACTTCTTCTTCACAAACATCACTGGGGAGGCGGCTGGGGATTGAGAGGGTCTGATGAATCCCTTGCGAAGGTTTGTCTCTATGAATTCCCTGAGAGCTTCTTGCTCCGGTTCAGTCAGGGAGTAGAGATGCCCTCGCGGGATCGGGGCCCCCTCCACCAAGTCAATGGCACAGTCATAAGGTCTATGTGGGGGTAATTTTTCGGCTTCCCTTTCATTGAATACATCCCAATACTCGGAGTACTTCTTTGGCAAGGTGATAATGGGCTCGGTGTCTGTGGCATGGCAGACCTTGGCTACGAGGCAATGGTTTTGGCAGTACTTTGAAGCAAACTGCAGTTCTCTGTTGGACCAGGAGATGCTTGGATCGTGAAGTGTCAGCCATGGAATCCCCAAAATCACAGGGAAGTGGGGAACCTCAGTAACAAAGAAGGAAATCTCTTCCATATGTTCCCTTATCCACATCCTGGTGGGTTCCGACCACTGGCTTACGGGGCCCGTCTTGAGAGGGCGGCCATCGATGGCTTGCACCACACGGGCATTCTTGAAGTCATGATATTGTAATCCCAGAGAGTCGGCATACTCTCTATCAATGAAATTGTTGGTGGCTCCGGAGTCTATCATGGCGTGGATCATGACGGGTCCCTTTTTTGCTGACCATAAGGTGACCACTAGAAGGAACAGGACCCCGGTTGGCGGCTCTTGAATGGGTTTTTTGACCGGGTTGGCGAGCCTCTCTACGCCCGGTCGTTGGCTTCCCCCGCCGGCTGTGTGCCAGCCGCCTCAGACGCCTTCGTCTCCGTGGAGGACGCCGCCGCAAGACGGGCGGCGGGCTTCCCTTTGGCTGGGCACTCTCTGGCGAAGTGGCCCCCATTCCCGCAATACCAACAGAGGTTTAGGCGTTGGCGGCGGGCCTTCTCGGCGGCATCTAATCTGGGACGCACATTGCCCAACTGCATCGGCACCTCCTCGCTCCCTCTGGGGTATGGGGATGGTGGTGGGGGTCTCCACACTGGACGCGGCTGAACGCTGGCGGGAGCGGGGGGTTTTGCCCCAGCTCTACCGCTCTGGCCTCGTACCCACTGTTTCCTGTTGGCAATCATGACTTCAGCCCGTAAACATTGATCAATGAGTGCTTCAAGAGTGTGGGGAGGATCCACCTTGGAGATTTCCTCCAGCATTTCAATGTTGAGACCCTCCCGAAATTGTCCTCTGAGGGCTACATCGTTCCAGCCGGTGTTGTGGGCCAGCACTCGGAACTCGGCTATGTACTGAGACATGGGTCTGTCTCCTTGAAAGAGGCGGCGGAGTTTGTGACCGGCTGCCTCCAAATTGTCCTCGATTCCCCAGGTCTCCTTAAGGTGGTCCAAGAAGTGTTGCGCTGATCTTAGGTGTGGAGAGGCTTGGTCGAACAGTGCCGTCGCCCAGTTGGCCGCTGGCCCGTCTAGAAGACTGTAAACCCACGCCACCTTGATGTCCTCTTGGGGAAACTCGGCGGCACGGGCCTCTAGGTAAGCCTGGCACTGGCGGCGGAATACTTGGACCTTGGAGGCTTCTCCAGAAAACTTAGTTGGCAACGCCATGGCCGGGAGGCGGATTCCACGCTCCCTCAACCCTTTTATTTCTCCATCCTGCGCGTTGAGTCTGTCACGGATGCGGTCCACTTCGTCCTTGCTGATGGTGTAGCTAAGTGGCTGTCCACCCGGCACGGCTCCGGTAGACATTCTGGCCTTGGTTAATTGGTGCTTATGGCGGCGGAGTCAAACTGTCAGGACCCAGGCTGCAAGGGCACCAATAACCATACACAGGAGCCAGAATCTATCTAATATCTTTATTGAAGGAATATATAAAGTTAATAAAAGCAAGTGTATGAAATAGTCCAGAAGTAGACCTTTCAGGAAAGGTCAAAATTAGTCCAAGAAAACAATGTCCAATATGAAATATTAAGGTCCAAAGTTGTAATCCAATAACCGAAACACTCACTTTGCCAGGCAAAGTGAGGGGAGATGACAAGGTCCTTTAGTCCATGAACTTGAGCAAGGCTAGGAATTAACTTGATACTTGAAAACAAGGCTTGAATCGTGACACAAGGTAACGTGGAACAAGAACAAGGCCCGTGGAATTACTTGGTAAAATCCGTGAAACAAGGCAAGGTTTAGTCCTGGAAGACGAGGCAAGGTCCGAAGGTAAACAAGGCTGGGAAGCAGGAGAGAAGGCTTGAGAACAAGGACAAGGCTTGAACAGGAACTAGGCTTGGAACGGAGCGCGCTGTCCAGACACAACTCGCTCCGGAGGCTGACGAATTGACTCCGCGAAGTTACTTCGCGGGTAAAACACCTATATAGAGTCTAACTTTCCCGCCGAGAGCAGTTCTCTGGGAACCAGAAACGAAAGCTAATCTCTGAGACCAGATGTTTGACTCCTTAAAGATTCTCATGGAAAGCAGGCTTAATTGGCTAAATTCTTAGCAGCTATTCTAGCACTCCTGCGCGAGGCCGCTTCCAAACCTCTCTGTTGTTTACAAAACTCATGGCGAGAAAACACAGGAGATGTAGGCTCAGGGTTTGTTTGACATACTTCTGGAACACAACTCTCTTGCAGGTGCAAGGTTCCCAGATCTGGCTGGGAAGAATCTGGCTGGGAAAATTCCAGTTCTGACTGGGAAGGTAAAAAACCCAAGTTTTCTTCTTTATCAGGTATCACAATGTCATGAGCAGGACTACAAGGCCCATGAGTCATCACAGGGGCAAAACGAACCCTGGACCACCCTAAAGGGGCCTTAAACAACTTCTAAACAGGCTCAAAGGGGCAAAACGAACCCTGGACCACCCTCATGGGGCCTTAAACAACTTCTAAACAGGCTCAAAGGGGCAAAACGAACCCTGGACCACCCTAAAGGGGCCTTAAACAACTTCTAAACAGGCTCAAAGGGGCAAAACGAACCCTGGACCACCCTAAAGGGGCCTTAAACAACTTCTAAACAGGCTCAAAGGGGCAAAACGAACCCTGGACCACCCTAAAGGGGCCTTAAACAACTTCTAAACAGGCTCAAAGGGGCAAAACGAACCCTGGACCACCCTAAAGGGGCCTTAAACAACTTCTAAACAGGCTCAAAGGGGCAAAACGAACCCTGGACCACCCTAAAGGGGCCTTAAACAACTTCTAAACAGGCCCAAAGGGGCAAAACGAACCCTGGACCACCCTCATGGGTCCTTAAACAACTTCTAAACAGGCTCAAAGGGGCAAAACGAACCCTGGACCACCCTAAAGGGGCCTTAAACAACTTCTAAACAGGCCCAAAGGGGCAAAACGAACCCTGGACCACCCTAAAGGGGCCTTAAACAAATTCTAAACAGGCCCAAAGGGGCAAAACGAACCCTGGACCACCCTCATGGGTCCTTAAACAACTTCTAAACAGGCTCAAAGGGGCAAAACGAACCCTGGACCACCCTAAAGGGGCCTTAAACAACTTCTAAACAGGCTCAAAGGGGCAAAACGAACCCTGGACCACCCTAAAGGGGCCTTAAACAACTTCTAAACAGGCCCAAGGGGGCAAAACAAACCCTGGACCACCCTAAAGGGGCCTTAAACAACTAAACAGGCTCAAAGGGGCAAAACGAACCCTGGACCACCCTAAAGGGGCCTTAAACAACTTCTAAACAGGCTCAAAGGGGCAAAACGAACCCTGGACCACCCTAATGGGGCCTTAAACAACTTCTAAACAGGCCCAAAGGGGCAAAACGAACCCTGGACCACCCTAAAGGGGCCTTAAACAACTTCTAAACAGGCCCAAAGGGGCAAAACGAACCCTGGACCACCCTAAAGGGTCCTTAAACAACTTCTAAACAGGCCCAAAGGGGCAAAACGAACCCTGGACCACCCTAATGGGTCCTTAAACAACTTCTAAACAGGCTCAAAGGGGCAAAACGAACCCTGGACCACCCTAAAGGGGCCTTAAACAACTTCTAAACAGGCCCAAAGGGGCAAAACGAACCCTGGACCACCCTAAAGGGGCCTTAAACAACGTCTAAACAGGCCCAAAGGGGCAAAACGAACCCTGGACCACCCTAATGGGTCCTTAAACAACTTCTAAACAGGCCCAAAGGGGCAAAACGAACCCTGGACCACCCTAAAGGGGCCTTAAACAACTTCTAAACAGGCTCAAAGGGGCAAAACGAACCCTGGACCACCCTAAAGGGGCCTTAAACAACTTCTAAACAGGCTCAAAGGGGCAAAACGAACCCTGGACCACCCTAATGGGGCCTTGAACAACTTCTAAACAGGCCCAAAGGGGCAAAACGAACCCTGGACCACCCTAAAGGGGCCTTAAACAACTTCTAAACAGGCTCAAAGGGGCAAAACGAACCCTGGACCACCCTAAAGGGGCCTTAAACAACTTCTAAACAGGCCCAAAGGGGCAAAACGAACCCTGGACCACC
>NW_026943938.1:0-36622 GCF_035594765.1 Anolis carolinensis
GTGGTCCAGGGTTCGTTTTGCCCCTTTGGCCTGTTTAGAAGTTGTTTAAGGCCCCTTTAGGGTGGTCCAGGGTTCGTTTTGCCCCTTTGAGCCTGTTTAGAAGTTGTTTAAGGCCCCTTTAGGGTGATCCAGGGTTCGTTTTGCCCCTTTGGGCCTGTTTAGAAGTTGTTTAAGGCCCCTTTAGGGTGGTCCAGGGTTCGTTTTGCCCCTTTGGGCCTGTTTAGAAGTTGTTTAAGGCCCCTTTAGGGTGATCCAGGGTTCGTTTTGCCCCTTTGGGCCTGTTTAGAAGTTGTTTAAGGCCCCTTTAGGGTGGTCCAGGGTTCGTTTTGCCTCTTTGGGCCTGTTTAGAAGTTGTTTAAGCCCCCTTTAGGGTGGTCCAGGGTTCGTTTTGCCCCTTTGGGCCTGTTTAGAAGTTGTTTGGGGCCCCTTTAGGGTGGTCCAGGGTTCGTTTTTCCCCTTTAAGCCTGTTTAGAAGTTGTTTAAGGCCCCTTTAGGGTGCTCCAGGGTTCGTTTTGCCCCTTTGGGCCTGTTTAGAAGTTGTTTAAGGCCCCTTTAGGGTGATCCAGGGTTCGTTTTGCCCCTTTGGGCCTGTTTAGAAGTTGTTTAAGGCCCCTTTAGGGTGGTCCAGGGTTCGTTTTGCCCCTTTGGGCCTGTTTAGAAGTTGTTTAAGGCCCCTTTAGGGTGGTCCAGGGTTCGTTTTGCCCCTTTGGGCCTGTTTAGAAGTTGTTTGGGGCCCCTTTAGGGTGGTCCAGGGTTCGTTTTTCCCCTTTAAGCCTGTTTAGAAGTTGTTTAAGGCCCCTTTAGAGTGGGCCAGGGTTCGTTTTGCCCCTTTGAGCCTGTTTAGAAGTTGTTTAAGGCCCCTTTAGGGTGGTCCAGGGTTCGTTTTGCCCCTTTGGGCCTGTTTAGAAGTTGTTTAAGGCCCCCTTAGGGTGGTCCAGGGTTCGTTTTGCCCCTTTGAGCCTGTTTAGAAGTTGTTTAAGGCCCCATGAGGGTGGGCCAGGGTTCGTTTTGCCCCTTTGAGCCTGTTTAGAAGTTGTTTAAGGCCCCTTTAGGGTGGGCCAGGGTTCGTTTTGCCCCTTTGAGCCTGTTTAGAAGTTGTTTAAGGCCCCTTTAGGGTGGTCCAGGGTTCGTTTTGCCCTTTTGAGCCTGTTTAGAAGTTGTTTAAGGCCCCTTTAGGGTGATCCAGGGTTCGTTTTGCCCCTTTGAGCCTGTTTAGAAGTTGTTTAAGGCCCCATGAGGGTGGGCCAGGGTTCGTTTTGCCCCTTTGAGCCTGTTTAGAAGTTGTTTAAGGCCCCTTTAGGGTGGTCCAGGGTTCGTTTTGCCCCTTTGAGCCTGTTTAGAAGTTGTTTAAGGCCCCTTTAGGGTGGTCCAGGGTTCGTTTTGCCCCTTTGGGCCTGTTTAGAAGTTGTTTAAGGCCCCTTTAGGGTGATCCAGGGTTCGTTTTGCCCCTTTGGGCCTGTTTAGAAGTTGTTTAAGGCCCCATGAGGCTGGGCCAGGGTTCGTTTTGCCCCTTTGGGCCTGTTTCGAAGTTGTTTAAGGCCCCTTTAGGGTGGTCCAGGGTTCGTTTTGCCCCTTTGGGCCTGTTTAGAAGTTGTTTAAGGCCCCTTTAGGGTGATCCAGGGTTCGTTTTGCCCCTTTGGGCCTGTTTAGAAGTTGTTTAAGGCCCCATGAGGGTGGTCCAGGGTTCGTTTTGCCCCTTTGGGCCTGTTTAGAAGTTGTTTAAGGCCCCATGAGGGTGATCCAGGGTTCGTTTTGCCCCTTTGGGCCTGTTTAGAAGTTGTTGTTTTTTTTAAAAAAAAATTTTTTTATTGTTGTTTTGTCATCTTATCCCACTCCCACCCTCCCACCCTCCCACCCTCCCCCCCTTGTACATACACTTTATACAACAAACTACAGAAGTTACATTTGAAATATCAATCTCAATCTTAATTTTTCCACTCCACATCTTAGTACATTCTCTAAATAGTTCTTAACTGGTTCCCACATCCCCTTGATTATTGCAATATTTTCAATTTTATCTATATTATTCCATTTGCAATTTGTGATTTCTACATTTAACATATCAATTATATACTTATACCAATTCGTCAGAGTCCATTTTGTTTTATCTTTCCAACCGCTCACTAAAACAATTTGTGCACATGCTATTAATTTGTCAATCATTTTTTCTTTTTGTATATTCTTCACTTCTGTTATCCTTGCATGTAGTACATTTCTATTAACTATTACTATTTGTAGATTTAGCATTCTATTGATTTCTCCTTCAATCATTCTCCAGTATTCTTGCACCCGATCGCACTCCCATATCATATGATTGAACACCCCTCTTTGTTCACAACCGTGCCAACACCTATCTTTCATCCCTGGTAAAAACCGTGAAAGTTGTGCAGGAGTTCTGTACCATTTTTGTAACATTTTCCTTCTTGCTTCCCTTAATACATTGTACTTTTCTTTTGCTATATTACTTATTTCCCTTTGTATATCTTCCCTCTCAATTTCCATGTCCATTCTCCATGTTTGGAAAATTTCCTCTACTATTTCTTCTTTTACCGTTATAATTTGTTCATACAGATCTCCTGCCACCTTCTTTTCCTCTCTCAAACATTTCCTAATCACCTTCTCAAATGGACTGTCCTGTTCTCTAATTTTTTCTCTCAATCTAAAAATTTCCTGTCTTATAGCCCAGCTTTGAATCCAATTCCCTGATCCTATCCAATTCTGAATTTCTTTTTGTTCTACAGGGTCTCCATCTATTGTGTACAAATCCTCCACTAACCTTTTCCCTCTACTTTCAATTGATCTCAATGTTCTGCCTATAATTTCGTTGTTATTGTAGTTAATTTGCCATATAGTTGCCATCTTATTCTCATTGCCTGGACTTAGCTTCTTCTTTCTTTTTTTCCACACTTTTATTGTTCCTTTAAAAGGTTCCTTAAATTCTGCTTCTTCTCTCCTACTCCATTCCCTAAATATTATTTCTTTTTCTTTAGTATTATTTATTATCTTCTCCATATTTGCCCATTTTTTTTTAGTATACTGTATTTCCAATAATCTTTGGATTTGAAACGCGTCGTGATAGACTTCTAAACTTGGAATCCCCCAGCCTCCCTCTTCCTCTTTTGCATTTAACCATTTGTCCCTTATTCTGGGCCCTTTTTCCTCCGACTGCCCATTTTCTTATTCTCCTGTCCCATGTCTTTAGTGTCTTCCTATCTACTGTGTTCGGTAATGTTTGAAATAAATATGTCAATTTTGGTATTATGAACATTTTTAGTGCCCTTATTCTGTCCACTCTTGTTAATGTTTTTCCTTCCCAATTCTTAAACTGTTTCTCTATTACCTTCCATTTTTGTTTATAATTCCCCTTGACTATACTCTTTGGGTTTTTATATATCCATACTCCTAAGTATTTCAGCTTCTTTAATCCTAATCTTAACCCTGATATTTTCCTAATCTCCAGTTGTTCCCTTGGTGGGGTATTAAGACATAGTATCTCTGACTTTTTAATATTAACGAATAGTCCTGATATATTTTTAAATTCTTCCAGTTTTTTAATAATATCTTTTACCATAATTAACGGTTGACTTGTAATAATCATTGCATCATCGGCAAAGAAATTAAGCCTTATTTCTTCCTTTTGTCCTCCTCCCTTTTCTATTTTGTACCCTGTCCAATTGGTGCTATTCCTGATACTTTCAGCTAGCATTTCTATCGCTATTACAAATAAAGTGGGGGATAATGGACAACCTTGTTTTTGTACCATTTAAAATTGGTATCTCTCCTGTCCTTCCATTATTCACCCTTATTTTTGCTTTACAGTTGCTGTACAATTGTTGCAGCGTTTTGCAAAAGTTTTCCCCATATTCAACTGTTGACATAATCTTAACAGATAATTGTGATTGACTTTATCAAATGCTTTGTAAACATCCAATTTGAGAATTCCCATTTTTTTCTTATTCGAATTTGCATGATTCATTGCAATTACTACATTTTTTATTGGATCCCCAATTTTCTTCCCTTCACAAATCCATATTGATCCTCTTTGATTATTTTTGGCATTATTGTTTCCAATCTTTTTGCTAAAATTTTTGTAAATATTTTATAATCTTGATTGCATAGACTAATGGGTCTGTATGACCCTGGTTGTGTTAAATCTCTCCCCTTTTTGGGTATAGTTATAATTTCTGATACTTTCCATGTTAGGGGGACTTTTTGCTTAGTGTATATTTCATTGAACAATTCTGTTAGGTGTGGTGCCAACTCTTCCATAAATGCTTTATAATATTCTGCTGGAAATCCATCTGGCCCTGGTGACTTGCCTCCCTTTAACCCTTTAATTGCCCTTATTGTTTCCTCTTGCGTTATTGGTTGGTTTAATAACTCTCTGTCTTCCTCTGCAATTTTTTCTCTGATATTTAAGTTCCCTTGCATTACCCTCTCTTCCTTATATAGATTTTTATAATATTTTGCCATTATCTCCCTAATCTTACTTTGCTCCTCTTGTTCTTTCCCATTTTCGTCTTTCAATCTCTTTATCCATGTTTTTTCTTTTTTCTTTTTCAAATAGTAAGCCATCCTCTTCATTGATTTTATATTCCAACTTTGGGAATAGCTTTAAACGTATAGATATTTTATTTATTATATTCCTTTCCTCAAATGCTTCTAATTGGTTTTTTTTCTCCTTTAGCTCTCTCCAAATCTGTCTATCCTTAGTCCTTTTATGTTTGTCTTGCAGGGTTTCTATTTCTTTTATTCTCTTATCCTGTTCATTCCCCCATCTTCTTCTAAGATTACCTCTAAACTTATACAGTGACCCCTTATCACTGCCTTACTTGCATCCCAAATTATATCTTTAGTTACTTGTCCATTGTCATTGGTCTCAAAATACTTATTTATTTCTTTCCTAATTGTTTCATATTCTTCTCTCTACTGTTTAAAACTGTGTTATATCTCCAGGTTCTTTCTTTTCTTTCTATTTCTAATTTTACTTTTACTCTTAATGGTGCATGATCCGATAAATGTATTGGAAGTGTTTTTGCTTCTAGAATCACTGATTGGTTTGTATTTTTCCCCAGAATATAATCTATTTTGCTATATGTGTCATGTCTTCCCGAGTAATATGTCCATCTATTATTCTCTGGTTCCCCTTCTAATAAATCATTCATGTTGTATTCCCTTATATTTAACTTTCTATTACTATTTTGCCTTGTTGTTACCAATTCCAGGTTATAATCTCCTGCACAATACACTTCTCCTTGTGCAAACTTATCAATTTCCCCAAATAGCTTTTTTAAATACTTTTTTTGATTTTTGTTTGGGCATATATACACACTAAAGTGATTCTAATTTTTTCAATTTTCCCTTTAATCATTACCCATCTCCATCTGAATCCCTTTTTACCATTTCCACTTGGAAGTCTATTGTATTTTTAATTAAAATTGCCACACCCCGTGCTCTATTTGAACCTCTCGATTCATACACCTGTCCCCAAATCCTATCATTAAATAATGGAGTATGGTCCTTTCTCTTATGACATTCTTGTAAAAGCAGAATGCCAACTTTATAATCCTTTACCATTTTTCATAACTTTTGCCCTTCTTTGTGGAGTTGATAAACCATTAACATTATGAGACATTATTACTACTTCACCCATAACCAGGTATTATTTGCATTTACCCTCCTGTAGTTTCTTTCCCTGTCTGCTTGTCTTCCCATCCTCCCCCATGGCCCCCAGAGTCCAGACCTCTCCCTCCTCCCATCAGAGGGAGACCTGAAAGAGTTTTCCCTTTGTTCTCTTCCATTCCCAGACTCCCTCCCACCGGTGACTGCGTTGCCATCCACTGCTCTTCCCCTCCTGCATCATCTTTTACCCCTTTAACCCCATTTGTCCAAATTTCATTATTCCACAAATGTTAGGCTGTTCATTCTTAAGTCTCTGTACTAGATCTCGTTTCAATTCTTCTATTCTCCTCTCTAATTTTCTGTTTTTTAAGATCTCTTAATTGTTTTTCTATAGATTTAATTTGTTCTAAATCCAGGTCCTTCAAATTCCTTAAAGTTCTCTTTTCTTCCCTGTCCTTTGGATCTCCCATTGCAAATAGACTCTGGAGTAAGTCTGCCTCTGTTGGTCCGCCTCTCTCTGCAGTCTCCAGCTCCCTCGATGCTTCTTGTCCAGTCGGCTTGTCCTTGGTCTTATCTGATTCCTCCTCCAGACCGTCTGTTTCTTTTCCGTCTGTATCCAGTTTTAACTGTTTAAGCATTTTCCTCCCACTTTCCAAGTCGGAAGCTTTATATAATTTATTGTCTTTATATACAATTAGGGTGGCTGGAAAAGCCCAGGTATAACGTTGTCCTTTCCTTTCCAAAGTTCCTGTAATTTCCCTCATTTCTGCTCTCTTTCCCAATGTCTCTGAAGATAAATCCAGGAGTGGCCATACTTTACTGCCAGCCAAGGTCAGGTTCTTCATTTTCCTCAATTTTCGATAAACAATGTCCCTTTCAGCCTCCCTTGTGAACCGTATCAAAATATCCTTGGGTTTCCTGCCTCCTCTGAAAGCCCAATGTATCCTCTCGATTCCTTGCGATGGGACCTGAGCATTTGTTGCAAGCCACTCAGCTATAACTCCCTTCAGATTCTCCTTTATCTGAAGACTCTCTCCTGCTGCTCTCAAACGCAGATTGGCTCTTCGGGATCTGTCCTCGAGGTCAGCAACTTTATCTAGAAGTTTTCTATTAATGTCTCTCAGAGTGATTAATTCACCTTTTTGTCTTCTGATCTCCGCTGCTGCCTCCTTAAACTTTTCTTGGCATTCTTCCACTTTATTCTCTATCAGCCCGAGTTTGCTATTAATTTGTGTGATTTGCTCTCTTGTCTGCTCATTTCCCTGTCTTAAAATCTCCATGTTTAATTTAAGATGTTCCAATGTAGTTATAATTTTGTTCAATTTTTCTTCCTCCCCTTCCTTCTCCTTTCTGTCCGCCATACTCACAGTTGTCCGAACTTCTGTTTGGATTCTGAGATTTATGGCTTCAGTCACCTTTGATTGTGACCTCCCAGCCTTCTCTCTTTTCTCCTTTGATCCGGACTCCAGTTAAGGAGAGATTTATGACCCTTTATGGGCTTTTTGAGGCTTTAATTGCCTTTATAGTTAGGAGAGCAATTAGGCACGTCTACTCTCGTTGACGCATGCGCAGCTCCCCCCAATATCTTTTACCATAATTAACGGTTGACTTGTAATAATCATTGCATCATCGGCAAAGAAATTAAGCCTTATTTCTTCCTTTTGTCCTCCTTCCTTTTCTATTTTGTACCCTGTCCAATTGGTGCTATTCCTGATACTTTCAGCTAGCATTTCTATCGCTATTACAAATAAAGTGGGGGATAATGGACAACCTTGTTTTGTACCATTTAAAATTGGTATCTCTCCTGTCCTTCCATTATTCACCCTTATTTTTGCTTTACAGTTGCTGTACAATTGTTGCAGTGTTTTGCAAAAGTTTTCCCCCATATTCAACTGTTGACATAATCTTAACAGATAATTGTGATTGACTTTATCAAATGCTTTGTAAACATCCAATTTGAGAATTCCCATTTTTTTCTTATTCGAATTTGCATGATTCATTGCAATTACTACATTTTTTATTGGATCCCCAATTTTTCTTCCCTTCACAAATCCATATTGATCCTCTTTGATTATTTTTGGCATTATTGTTTCCAATCTTTTTGCTAAAATTTTTGTAAATATTTTATAATCTTGATTGCATAGACTAATGGGTCTGTATGACCCTGGTTGTGTTAAATCTCTCCCCTTTTTGGGTATAGTTATAATTTCTGATACTTTCCATGTTAGGGGGACTTTTTGCTTATATTCCTTTCCTCAAATGCTTCTAATTGGTTTTTTTTCTCCTTTAGCTCTCTCCAAATCTGTCTATCCTTAGTCCTTTTATGTTTGTCTTGCAGGGTTTCTATTTCTTTTATTCTCTTATCCTGTTCATTCCTCCATCTTCTTCTAAGATTTACCTCTAAACTTATACAGTGACCCCTTATCACTGCCTTACTTGCATCCCAAATTATATCTTTAGTTACTTGTCCATTGTCATTGGTCTCAAAATACTTATTTATTTCTTTCCTAATTGTTTCATATTCTTCCTCTCTACTGTTTAAAACTGTGTTATATCTCCAGGTTCTTTCTTTTCTTTCTATTTCTAATTTTACTTTTACTCTTAATGGTGCATGATCCGATAAATGTATTGGAAGTGTTTTTGCTTCTAGAATCACTGATTGGTTTGTATTTTTCCCCATAATATAATCTATTTTGCTATATGTGTCATGTCTTCCCGAGTAATATGTCCATCTATTATTCTCTGGTTCCCCTTCTAATAAATCATTCATGTTGTATTCCCTTATATTTAACTTTCTATTACTATTTTGCCTTGTTGTTACCAATTCCAGGTTATAATCTCCTGCACAATACACTTCTCCTTGTGCAAACTTATCAATTTCCCCAAATAGCTTTTTTAAATACTTTTTTTGATTTTTGTTTGGGGCATATATACACACTAAAGTGATTCTAATTTTTTCAATTTTCCCTTTAATCATTACCCATCTCCCATCTGAATCCCTTTTTACCATTTCCACTTGGAAGTCTATTGTATTTTTAATTAAAATTGCCACACCCCGTGCTCTATTTGAACCTCTCGATTCATACACCTGTCCCCAAATCCTATCATTAAATAATGGAGTATGGTCCTTTCTCTTATGACATTCTTGTAAAAGCAGAATGCCAACTTTATAATCCTTTACCATTTTCATAACTTTTGCCCTTCTTTGTGGAGTTGATAAACCATTAACATTATGAGACATTATTACTACTTCACCCATAACCAGGTATTATTTGCATTTACCCTCCTGTAGTTTCTTTCCCCTGTCTGCTTGTCTTCCCATCCTCCCCCATGCCCCCCAGAGTCCAGACCTCTCCCTCCTCCCATCAGAGGGAGACCTGAAAGAGTTTTCCCTTTGTTCTCTTCCATTCCCAGACTCCCTCCCACCGGTGACTGCGTTGCCATCCACTGCTCTCCCCTCCTGCATCATCTTTTACCCCTTTAACCCCATTTGTCCAAATTTCATTATTCCACAAATGTTAGGCTGTTCATTCTTAAGTCTCTGTACAAGATCTCGTTTCAATTCTTCTATTCTCCTCTCTAATTTTCTGTTTTTTAAGATCTCTTAATTGTTTTTCTATAGATTTAATTTGTTCTAAATCCAGGTCCTTCAAATTCCTTAAAGTTCTCTTTTCTTCCCTGTCCTTTGGATCTCCCATTGCAAATAGACTCTGAAGTAAGTCTGTCTCTGTTGGTCCGCCTCTCTCTGCAGTCTCCAGCTCCCTCGATGCTTCTTGTCCAGTCGGCTTGTCCTTGGTCTTATCTGATTCCTCCTCCAGACCGTCTGTTTCTTTTCCATCTGTATCCAGTTTTAACTGTTTAAGCATTTTCCTCCCACTTTCCAAGTCGGAAGCTTTATATAATTTATTGTCTTTATATACAATTAGGGTGGCTGGAAAAGCCCAGGTATAACGTTGTCCTTTCCTTTCCAAAGTTCCTGTAATTTCCCTCATTTCTGCTCTCTTTCCCAATGTCTCTGAAGATAAATCCAGGAGTGGCCATACTTTACTGCCAGCCAAGGTCAGGTTCTTCATTTTCCTCAATTTTCGATAAACAATGTCCCTTTCAGCCTCCCTTGTGAACCGTATCAAAATATCCTTGGGTTTCCTGCCTCCTCTGAAAGCCCAATGTATCCTCTCGATTCCTTGCGATGGGACTTGAGCATTTGTTGTAAGCCATTCAGTTATAACTCCCTTCAGATTCTCCTTTATCTGAAGACTCTCTCCTGCTGCTCTCAAACGCAGATTGGCTCTTCGGGATCTGTCCTCGAGGTCAGCAACTTTATCTAGAAGTTTTCTATTAATGTCTCTCAGAGTGATTAATTCACCTTTTTGTCTTCTGATCTCCGCTGCTGCCTCCTTAAACTTTTCTTGGCATTCTTCCACTTTATTCTCTATCAGCCCGAGTTTGCTATTAATTTGTGTGATTTGCTCTCTTGTCTGCTCATTTCCCTGTCTTAAAATCTCCATGTTTAATTTAAGATGTTCCAATGTAGCTATAATTTTGTTCAATTTTTCTTCCTCCCCTTCCTTCTCCTTTCTGTCCGCCATACTCACAGTTGTCCGAACTTCTGTTTGGATTCTGAGATTTATGGCTTCAGTCACCTTTAATTGTGACCTCCCAGCCTTCTCTCTTTTCTCCTTTGATCCGGACTCCAGTTAAGGAGAGATTTATGACCCTTTATGGGCTTTTTGAGGCTTTAATTGCCTTTATAGTTAGGAGAGCAATTAGGCACGTCTACTCTCGTTGACGCATGCGCAGCTCCCCCCCTGTTTAGAAGTTGTTTAAGGCCCCTTTAGGGTGATCCAGGGTTCGTTTTGCCCCTTTGGGCCTGTTTAGAAGTTGTTTAAGGCCCCATGAGGGTGGGCCAGGGTTCGTTTTGCCCCTTTGAGCCTGTTTAGAAGTTGTTTAAGGCCCCTTTAGGGTGGTCCAGGGTTCGTTTTGCCCCTTTGAGCCTGTTTAGAAGTTGTTTAAGGCCCCTTTAGGGTGGGCCAGGGTTCGTTTTGCCCCTTTGAGCCTGTTTAGAAGTAGTTTAAGGCCCCTTTAGGGTGATCCAGGGTTCGTTTTGCCCCTTTGGGCCTGTTTAGAAGTTGTTTAAGGCCCCATGAGGGTGGGCCAGGGTTCGTTTTGCCCCTTTGAGCCTGTTTAGAAGTTGTTTAAGGCCCCTTTAGGGTGGGCCAGGGTTCGTTTTGCCCCTTTGAGCCTGTTTAGAAGTTGTTTAAGGCACCTTTAGGGTGATCCAGGGTTCGTTTTGCCCCTTTGGGCCGGTTTAGAAGTTGTTTAAGGCCCCATGAGGGTGGTCCAGGGTTCGTTTTGCCCCTTTGAGCCTGTTTAGAAGTTGTTTAAGGCCCCATGAGGGTGGTCCAGGGTTCGTTTTGCCCCTTTGAGCCTGTTTAGAAGTTGTTTAAGGCCCCATGAGGGTGGTCCAGGGTTCGTTTTGCCCCTTTGAGCCTGTTTAGAAGTTGTGTAAGGCCCCATGAGGGTGGTCCAGGGTTCGTTTTGCCCCTTTGAGCCTGTTTAGAAGTTGTTTTAGGCCCCATTAGGGTGGTCCAGGGTTCGTTTTGCCCCTTTGAGCCTGTTTAGAAGTTGTTTGGGGCCCCTTTAGGGTGGTCCAGGGTTCGTTTTGCCCCTTTGGGCCTGTTTAGAAGTTGTTTAAGGCCCCATGAGGGTGATCCAGGGTTCGTTTTGCCCCTTTGGGCCTGTTTAGAAGTTGTTTAAGGCCCCTTTAGGGTGATCCAGGGTTCGTTTTGCCCCTTTGGGCCTGTTTAGAAGTTGTTTAAGGCCCCATGAGGGTGGGCCAGCGTTCGTTTTGCCCCTTTGAGCCTGTTTAGAAGTTGTTTAAGGCCCCTTTAGGGTGGTCCAGGGTTCGTTTTGCCCCTTTGAGCCTGTTTAGAAGTTGTTTAAGGCCCCATGAGGGTGGTCCAGGGTTCGTTTTGCCCCTTTGAGCCTGTTTAGAAGTTGTGTAAGGCCCCATGAGGGTGGTCCAGGGTTCGTTTTGCCCCTTTGAGCCTGTTTAGAAGTTGTTTTAGGCCCCATTAGGGTGGTCCAGGGTTCGTTTTGCCCCTTTGAGCCTGTTTAGAAGTTGTTTGGGGCCCCTTTAGGGTGGTCCAGGGTTCGTTTTGCCCCTTTGGGCCTGTTTAGAAGTTGTTTAAGGCCCCTTTAGGGTGATCCAGGGTTCGTTTTGCCCCTTTGGGCCTGTTTAGAAGTTGTTTAAGGCCCCTTTAGGGTGGTCCAGGGTTCGTTTTGCCCCTTTGGGCCTGTTTAGAAGTTGTTTAAGGCCCCATGAGGGTGATCCAGGGTTCGTTTTGCCCCTTTGGGCCTGTTTAGAAGTTGTTTAAGGCCCCTTTAGGGTGGTCCAGGGTTCGTTTTGCCCCTTTGAGCCTGTTTAGAAGTTGTTTAAGGCCCCTTTAGGGTGGTCCAGGGTTCGTTTTGCCCCTTTGAGCCTGTTTAGAAGTTGTTTAAGGTCACTTTAGGGTGGTCCAGGGTTCGTTTTTCCCCTTTGAGCCTGTTTAGAAGTTGTTTAAGGCCCCTTTAGGGTGGTCCAGGGTTCGTTTTGCCCCTTTGAGCCTGTTTAGAAGTTGTTTAAGGCCCCTTTAGGGTGGTCCAGGGTTCGTTTTGCCCCTTTGAGCCTGTTTAGAAGTTGTTTAAGGCCCCATTAGGGTGGTCCAGGGTTCGTTTTGCCCCTTTGAGCCTGTTTAGAAGTTGTTTAAGGTCACTTTAGGGTGGTCCAGGGTTCGTTTTTCCCCTTTGAGCCTGTTTAGAAGTTGTTTAAGGCCCCATGAGGGTGGTCCAGGGTTCGTTTTGCCCCTTTGAGCCTGTTTAGAAGTTGTTTAAGGCCCCTTTAGGGTGGTCCAGGGTTCGTTTTGCCCCTTTGAGCCTGTTTAGAAGTTGTTTAAGGCCCCATTAGGGTGGTCCAGGGTTCGTTTTGCCCCTTTGAGCCTGTTTAGAAGTTTTTTGGGGCCCCTTTAGGGTGCTCCAGGGTTCGTTTTTCCCCTTTGAGCCTGTTTAGAAGTTGTTTAAGGCCCCATGAGGGTGGTCCAGGGTTCGTTTTGCCCCTTTGAGCCTGTTTAGAAGTTGTTTAAGGCCCCTTTAGAGTGGGCCAGGGTTCGTTTTGCCCCTTTGAGCCTGTTTAGAAGTTGTTTAAGGCCCCTTTAGGGTGGTCCAGGGTTCGTTTTGCCCCTTTGGGCCTGTTTAGAAGTTGTTTAAGGCCCCTTTAGGGTGGTCCAGGGTTCGTTTTGCCCCTTTGAGCCTGTTTAGAAGTTGTTTAAGGCCCCATGAGGGTGGGCCAGGGTTCGTTTTGCCCCTTTGAGCCTGTTTAGAAGTTGTTTAAGGCCCCTTTAGGGTGGGCCAGGGTTCGTTTTGCCCCTTTGAGCCTGTTTAGAAGTTGTTTAAGGCCCCTTTAGGGTGGTCCAGGGTTCGTTTTGCCCCTTTGAGCCTGTTTAGAAGTTGTTTAAGGCCCCTTTAGGGTGATCCAGGGTTCGTTTTGCCCCTTTGGGCCTGTTTAGAAGTTGTTTAAGGCCCCATGAGGGTGGGCCAGGGTTCGTTTTGCCCCTTTGAGCCTGTTTAGAAGTTGTTTAAGGCCCCTTTAGGGTGGTCCAGGGTTCGTTTTGCCCCTTTGAGCCTGTTTAGAAGTTGTTTAAGGCCCCTTTAGGGTGGTCCAGGGTTCGTTTTGCCCCTTTGGGCCTGTTTAGAAGTTATTTAAGGCCCCTTTAGGGTGATCCAGGGTTCGTTTTGCCCCTTTGGGCCTGTTTAGAAGTTGTTTAAGGCCCCATGAGGCTGGGCCAGGGTTCGTTTTGCCCCTTTGGGCCTGTTTAGAAGTTGTTTAAGGCCCCTTTAGGGTGGTCCAGGGTTCGTTTTGCCCCTTTGGGCCTGTTTAGAAGTTGTTTAAGGCCCCTTTAGGGTGATCCAGGGTTTGTTTTGCCCCTTTGGGCCTGTTTAGAAGTTGTTTAAGGCCCCATGAGGGTGGTCCAGGGTTCGTTTTGCCCCTTTGGGCCTGTTTAGAAGTTGTTTAAGGCCCCTTTAGGGTGATCCAGGGTTCGTTTTGCCCCTTTAGGCCTGTTTAGAAGTTGTTTAAGGCCCCATGAGGGTGGTCCAGGGTTCGTTTTGCCCCTTTGAGCCTGTTTAGAAGTTGTTTAAGGCCCCTTTAGGGTGGTCCAGGGTTCGTTTTGCCCCTTTGAGCCTGTTTAGAAGTTGTTTAAGGCCCCTTTAGGGTGGGCCAGGGTTCGTTTTGCCCCTTTGAGCCTGTTTAGAAGTTGTTTAAGGCCCCTTTAGGGTGATCCAGGGTTCGTTTTGCCCCTTTGGGCCTGTTTAGAAGTTGTTTAAGGCCCCATGAGGGTGGGCCAGGGTTCGTTTTGCCCCTTTGAGCCTGTTTAGAAGTTGTTTAAGGCCCCTTTAGGGTGGGCCAGGGTTCGTTTTGCCCCTTTGAGCCTGTTTAGAAGTTGTTTAAGGCCCCTTTAGGGTGATCCAGGGTTCGTTTTGCCCCTTTGGGCCTGTTTAGAAGTTGTTTAAGGCCCCATGAGGGTGGTCCAGGGTTCGTTTTGCCCCTTTGAGCCTGTTTAGAAGTTGTTTAAGGCCCCATGAGGGTGGTCCAGGGTTCGTTTTGCCCCTTTGAGCCTGTTTAGAAGTTGTTTAAGGCCCCATGAGGGTGGTCCAGGGTTCGTTTTGCCCCTTTGAGCCTGTTTAGAAGTTGTGTAAGGCCCCATGAGGGTGGTCCAGGGTTCGTTTTGCCCCTTTGAGCCTGTTTAGAAGTTGTTTTAGGCCCCATTAGGGTGGTCCAGGGTTCGTTTTGCCCCTTTGAGCCTGTTTAGAAGTTGTTTGGGGCCCCTTTAGGGTGGTCCAGGGTTCGTTTTGCCCCTTTGGGCCTGTTTAGAAGTTGTTTAAGGCCCCTTTAGGGTGATCCAGGGTTCGTTTTTCCCCTTTGAGCCTGTTTAGAAGTTGTTTAAGGCCCCTTTAGGGTGGTCCAGGGTTCGTTTTGCCCCTTTGAGCCTGTTTAGAAGTTGTTTAAGGCCCCTTTAGGGTGGTCCAGGGTTCGTTTTGCCCCTTTGAGCCTGTTTAGAAGTTGTTTAAGGCCCCATTAGGGTGGTCCAGGGTTCGTTTTGCCCCTTTGGGCCTGTTTAGAAGTTGTTTAAGGCCCCATTAGGGTGGTCCAGGGTTCGTTTTGCCCCTTTGAGCCTGTTTAGAAGTTGTTTGGGGCCCCTTTCGGGTGGTCCAGGGTTCGTTTTGCCCCTTTGGGCCTGTTTAGAAGTTGTTTAAGGCCCCATGAGGGTGGTCCAGGGTTCGTTTTGCCCCTTTGAGCCTGTTTAGAAGTTGTTTAAGGCCCCATTAGGGTGGTCCAGGGTTCGTTTTGGCCCTTTGAGCCTGTTTAGAAGTTGTTTAAGGCCCCTTTAGGGTGGTCCAGGGTTCGTTTTGCCCCTTTGAGCCTGTTTAGAAGTTGTTTAAGGCCCCATTAGGGTGGTCCAGGGTTCGTTTTGCCCCTTTGAGCCTGTTTAGAAGTTGTTTAAGGCCCCTTTAGGGTGGTCCAGGGTTCGTTTTGCCCCTTTGGGCCTGTTTAGAAATTGTTTAAGGCCCCATGAGGGTGGTCCAGGGTTCGTTTTGCCCCTTTGGGCCTGTTTAGAAGTTGTTTAAGGCCCCATTAGGGTGGTCCAGGGTTCGTTTTGCCCCTTTGAGCCTGTTTAGAAGTTGTTTAAGGCCCCTTTAGGGTGGTCCAGGGTTCGTTTTGCCCCTTTGAGCCTGTTTAGAAGTTGTTTAAGGCCCCTTTAGGGTGGTCCAGGGTTCGTTTTGCCCCTTTGAGCCTGTTTAGAAGTTGTTTAAGGCCCCTTTAGGGTGGTCCAGGGTTTGTTTTGCCCCTTTGAGCCTGTTTAGAAGTTGTTTGGGGCCCCTTGAGGGTGGTCCAGGGTTCGTTTTGCCCCTTTGAGCCTGTTTAGAAGTTGTTTAAGGCCCCATGAGGGTGGCCCAGGGTTCGTTTTGCCCCTTTGAGCCTGTTTAGAAGTTGTTTAAGGCCCCTTTAGGGTGGTCCAGGGTTCGTTTTGCCCCTTTGGGCCTGTTTAGAAGTTGTTTAAGGCCCCTTTAGGGTGGTCCAGGGTTTGTTTTGCCCCTTTGAACCTGTTTAGAAGTTGTTTAAGGCCCCTTTAGGGTGGTCCAGGGTTTGTTTTGCCCCTTTGAGCCTGTTTAGAAGTTGTTTAAGGCCCCTTTAGGGTGGTCCAGGGTTCGTTTTGCCCCTTTGAGCCTGTTTAGAAGTTGTTTAAGGCCCCTTTAGGGTGTCCAGGGTTTGTTTTGCCCCTTTGAGCCTGTTTAGAAGTTGTTTAAGGCCCCATGAGGGTGGTCCAGGGTTCGTTTTGCCCCTTTGAGCCTGTTTAGAAGTTGTTTAAGGCCCCATGAGGGTGGTCCAGGGTTCGTTTTGCCCCTTTGAGCCTGTTTAGAAGTTGTTTAAGGCCCCATTAGGGTGGTCCAGGGTTCGTTTTGCCCCTTTGGGCCTGTTTAGAAGTTGTTTAAGGCCCCTTTAGGGTGGGCCAGGGTTCGTTTTCCCCTTTGAGCCTGTTTAGAAGTTGTTTAAGGCCCCTTTAGGGTGGTCCAGGGTTCGTTTTGCCCCTTTGAGCCTGTTTAGAAGTTGTTTAAGGCCCCTTTAGGGTGGTCCAGGGTTCGTTTTGCCCCTTTGAGCCTGTTTAGAAGTTGTTTAAGGCCCCATTAGGGTGGTCCAGGGTTCGTTTTGCCCCTTTGAGCCTGTTTAGAAGTTGTTTGGGGCCCCTTTAGGGTGGTCCAGGGTTCGTTTTGCCCCTTTGGGCCTGTTTAGAAGTTGTTTAAGGCCCCTTTACGGTGATCGAGGGTTCGTTTTGCCCCTTTGGGCCTGTTTAGAAGTTGTTTAAGGCCCCTTTAGGGTGGTCCAGGGTTCGTTTTGCCCCTTTGAGCCTGTTTAGAAGTTGTTTAAAGCCCCATTAGGGTGGTCCAGGGTTCGTTTTGCTCCTTTGAGCCTGTTTAGAAGTTGTTTGGGGCCCCTTTAGAGTGGTCCAGGGTTCGTTTTGCCCCTTTGAGCCTGTTTAGAAGTTGTTTAAGGCCCCTTTAGGGTGGTCCAGGGTTCGTTTTGCCCCTTTGGGCCTGTTTAGAAGTTGTTTAAGGCCCCTTTTGGGTGGTCCAGGGTTCGTTTTGCCCCTTTGGGCCTGTTTAGAAGTTGTTTAAGGCCCCTTTAGGGTGATCCAGGGTTCGTTTTGCCCCTTTGGGCCTGTTTAGAAGTTGTTTAAGGCCCCATGAGGGTGGTCCAGGGTTCGTTTTGCCCCTTTGGGCCTGTTTAGAAGTTGTTTAAGGCCCCATGAGGGTGATCCAGGGTTCGTTTTGCCCCTTTGGGCCTGTTTAGAAGTTGTTTAAGGCCCCTTTAGGGTGATCCAGGGTTCGTTTTGCCCCTTTGGGCCTGTTTAGAAGTTGTTTAAGGCCCCATGAGGGTGGGCCAGGGTTCGTTTTGCCCCTTTGAGCCTGTTTAGAAGTTGTTTAAGGCCCCTTTAGGGTGGTCCAGGGTTCGTTTTGCCCCTTTGAGCCTGTTTAGAAGTTGTTTAAGGCCCCTTTTGGGTGGTCCAGGGTTCGTTTTGCCCCTTTGAGCCTGTTTAGAAGTTGTTTAAGGCCCCTTTAGGGTGATCCAGGGTTCGTTTTGCCCCTTTGGGCCTGTTTAGAAGTTGTTTAAGGCCCCATGAGGGTGGGCCAGGGTTCGTTTTGCCCCTTTGAGCCTGTTTAGAAGTTGTTTAAGGCCCCTTTAGGGTGGGCCAGGGTTCGTTTTGCCCCTTTGAGCCTGTTTAGAAGTTGTTTAAGGCCCCTTTAGGGTGATCCAGGGTTCGTTTTGCCCCTTTGAGCCTGTTTAGAAGTTGTTTAACGCCCCATGAGGGTGGTCCAGGGTTCGTTTTGCCCCTTTGAGCCTGTTTAGAAGTTGTTTAAGGCCCCATGAGGGTGGTCCAGGGTTCGTTTTGCCCCTTTGAGCCTGTTTAGAAGTTGTGTAAGGCCCCATGAGGGTGGTCCAGGGTTCGTTTTGCCCCTTTGAGCCTGTTTAGAAGTTGTTTTAGGCCCCATTAGGGTGGTCCAGGGTTCGTTTTGCCCCTTTGAGCCTGTTTAGCAGTTCTTTGGGGCCCCTTTAGGGTGGTCCAGGGTTCGTTTTGCCCCTTTGGGCCTGTTTAGAAGTTGTTTAAGGCCCCTTTACGGTGATCGAGGGTTCGTTTTGCCCCTTTGGGCCTGTTTAGAAGTTGTTTAAGGCCCCTTTAGGGTGGTCCAGGGTTCGTTTTGCCCCTTTGAGCCTGTTTAGAAGTTGTTTAAAGCCCCATTAGGGTGGTCCAGGGTTCGTTTTGCCCCTTCGAGCCTGTTTAGAAGTTGTTTGGGGCCCCTTTAGAGTGGTCCAGGGTTCGTTTTGCCCCTTTGAGCCTGTTTAGAAGTTGTTTAAGGCCCCTTTAGGGTGGTCCAGGGTTCGTTTTGCCCCTTTGGGCCTGTTTAGAAGTTGTTTAAGGCCCCTTTAGGGTGGTCCAGGGTTCGTTTTGCCCCTTTGAGCCTGTTTAGAAGTTGTTTGGGGCCCCTTTAGGGTGGTCCAGGGTTCGTTTTGCCCCTTTGGGCCTGTTTAGAAGTTGTTTAAGGCCCCTTTACGGTGATCGAGGGTTCGTTTTGCCCCTTTGGGCCTGTTTAGAAGTTGTTTAAGGCCCCTTTAGGGTGGTCCAGGGTTCGTTTTGCCCCTTTGAGCCTGTTTAGAAGTTGTTTAAAGCCCCATTAGGGTGGTCCATGGTTCGTTTTGCCCCTTTGAGCCTGTTTAGAAGTTGTTTGGGGCCCCTTTAGAGTGGTCCAGGGTTCGTTTTGCCCCTTTGAGCCTGTTTAGAAGTTGTTTAAGGCCCCTTTAGGGTGGTCCAGGGTTCGTTTTGCCCCTTTGGGCCTGTTTAGAAGTTGTTTAAGGCCCCTTTTGGGTGGTCCAGGCTTCGTTTTGCCCCTTTGGGCCTGTTTAGAAGTTGTTTAAGGCCCCTTTAGGGTGATCCAGGGTTCGTTTTGCCCCTTTTGGCCTGTTTAGAAGTTGTTTAAGGCCCCATGAGGGTGGTCCAGGGTTCGTTTTGCCCCTTTGGGCCTGTTTAGAAGTTGTTTAAGGCCCCATGAGGGTGATCCAGGGTTCGTTTTGCCCCTTTGGGCCTGTTTAGAAGTTGTTTAAGGCCCCTTTAGGGTGATCCAGGGTTCGTTTTGCCCCTTTGGGCCTGTTTAGAAGTTGTTTAAGGCCCCATGAGGGTGGTCCAGGGTTCGTTTTGCCCCTTTGGGCCTGTTTAGAAGTTGTTTAAGGCCCCTTTAGGGTGATCCAGGGTTCGTTTTTCCCCTTTGAGCCTGTTTAGAAGTTGTTTAAGGCCCCTTTAGGGTGGTCCAGGGTTCGTTTTGCCCCTTTGAGCCTGTTTAGAAGTTGTTTAAGGCCCCATTAGGGTGGTCCAGGGTTCGTTTTGCCCCTTTGGGCCTGTTTAGAAGTTGTTTAAGGCCCCATTAGGGTGGTCCAGGGTTCGTTTTGCCCCTTTGAGCTTGTTTAGAAGTTGTTTGGGGCCCCTTTCGGGTGGTCCAGGGTTCGTTTTGCCCCTTTGGGCCTGTTTAGAAGTTGTTTAAGGCCCCATGTGGGTGGTCCAGGGTTCGTTTTGCCCCTTTGAGCCTGTTTAGAAGTTGTTTAAGGCCCCATTAGGGTGGTCCAGGGTTCGTTTTGGCCCTTTGAGCCTGTTTAGAAGTTGTTTAAGGCCCCTTTAGGGTGGTCCAGGGTTCGTTTTGCCCCTTTAAGCCTGTTTAGAAGTTGTTTAAGGCCCCATTAGGGTGGTCCAGGGTTCGTTTTGCCCCTTTGAGCCTGTTTAGAAGTTGTTTAAGGCCCCTTTAGGGTGGTCCAGGGTTCGTTTTGCCCCTTTGGGCCTGTTTAGAAGTTGTTTAAGGCCCCATGAGGGTGGTCCAGGGTTCGTTTTGCCCCTTTGAGCCTGTTAGAAGTTGTTTAAGGCCGCATTAGGGTGGTCCAGGGTTCGTTTTGCCCCTTTGAGCCTGTTTAGAAGTTGTTTAAGGCCCCTTTAGGGTGGTCCAGGGTTCGTTTTGCCCCTTTGAGCCTGTTTAGAAGTTGTTTAAGGCCCCTTTAGGGTGGTCCAGGGTTCGTTTTGCCCCTTTGAGCCTGTTTAGAAGTTGTTTAAGGCCCCTTTAGGGTGGTCCAGGGTTTGTTTTGCCCCTTTGAGCCTGTTTAGAAGTTGTTTGGGGCCCCTTGAGGGTGGTCCAGGGTTCGTTTTGCCCCTTTGAGCCTGTTTAGAAGTTGTTTAAGGCCCCTTGAGGGTGGTCCAGGGTTCGTTTTGCCCCTTTGAGCCTGTTTAGAAGTTGTTTAAGGCCCCTTTAGGGTGGTCCAGGGTTCGTTTTGCCCCTTTGAGCCTGTTTAGAAGTTGTTTAAGGCCCCTTTAGGGTGGTCCAGGGTTCGTTTTGCCCCTTTGAGCCTGTTTAGAAGTTGTTTAAGGCCCCATTAGGGTGGTCCAGGGTTCGTTTTGCCCCTTTGAGCCTGTTTAGAAGTTGTTTGGGGCCCCTTTAGGGTGGTCCAGGGTTCGTTTTGCCCCTTTGGGCCTGTTTAGAAGTTGTTTAAGGCCCCTTTATGGTGATCGAGGGTTCGTTTTGCCCCTTTGGGCCTGTTTAGAAGTTGTTTAAGGCCCCTTTAGGGTGGTCCAGGGTTCGTTTTGCCCCTTTGAGCCTGTTTAGAAGTTGTTTAAAGCCCCATTAGGGTGGTCCAGGGTTCGTTTTGCCGCTTCGAGCCTGTTTAGAAGTTGTTTGGGGCCCCTTTAGAGTGGTCCAGGGTTCGTTTTGCCCCTTTGAGCCTGTTTAGAAGTTGTTTAAGGCCCCTTTAGGGTGGTCCAGGGTTCGTTTTGCCCCTTTGGGCCTGTTTAGAAGTTGTTTAAGGCCCCTTTTGGGTGGTCCAGGCTTCGTTTTGCCCCTTTGGGCCTGTTTAGAAGTTGTTTAAGGCCCCTTTAGGGTGATCGAGGGTTCGTTTTGCCCCTTTGGGCCTGTTTAGAAGTTGTTTAAGGCCCCTTTAGGGTGGTCCAGGGTTCGTTTTGCCCCTTTGAGCCTGTTTAGAAGTTGTTTAAGGCCCCTTTAGGGTGGTCCAGGGTTCGTTTTGCCCCTTTGAGCCTGTTTAGAAGTTGTTTAAGGCCCCTTTAGGGTGGTCCAGGGTTTGTTTTGCCCCTTTCAACCTGTTTAGAAGTTGTTTGGGGCCCCTTTAGGGTGGTCCAGGGTTCGTTTTGCCCCTTTGAGCCTGTTTAGAAGTTGTTTAAGGCCCCATGAGGGTGGTCCAGGGTTCGTTTTGCCCCTTTGAGCCTGTTTAGAAGTTGTTTAAGGCCCCTTTAGGGTGGTCCAGGGTTCGTTTTGCCCCTTTGGGCCTGTTTAGAAGTTGTTTAAGGCCCCTTTAGGGTGGTCCAGGGTTTGTTTTGCCCCTTTGAACCTGTTTAGAAGTTGTTTAAGGCCCCTTTAGGGTGGTCCAGGGTTCGTTTTGCCCCTTTGAGCCTGTTTAGAAGTTGTTTAAGGCCCCTTTTGGGTGGTCCAGGGTTCGTTTTGCCCCTTTGAGCCTGTTTAGAAGTTGTTTAAGGCCCCTTTAGGGTGGTCCAGGGTTCGTTTTGCCCCTTTGAGCCTGTTTAGAAGTTGTTTAAGGCCCCATGAGGGTGGTCCAGGGTTCGTTTTGCCCCTTTGAGCCTGTTTAGAAGTTGTTTAAGGCCCCTTTAGGGCGGTCCAGGGTTCGTTTTGCCCCTTTGAGCCTGTTTAGAAGTTGTTTAAGGCCCCATTAGGGTGGTCCAGGGTTCGTTTTGCCCCTTTGGGCCTGTTTAGAAGTTGTTTAAGGCCCCTTTAGGGTGGTCCAGGGTTCGTTTTGCCCCTTTGAGCCTGTTTAGAAGTTGTGTAAGGCCCCATGAGGGTGGTCCAGGGTTCGTTTTGCCCCTTTGAGCCTGTTTAGAAGTTGTTTTAGGCCCCATTAGGGTGGTCCAGGGTTCGTTTTGCCCCTTTGAGCCTTTTTAGCAGTTCTTTGGGGCCCCTTTAGGGTGGTCCAGGGTTCGTTTTGCCCCTTTGGGCCTGTTTAGAAGTTGTTTAAGGCCCCTTTAGGGTGATCCAGGGTTCGTTTTTCCCCTTTGAGCCTGTTTAGAAGTTGTTTAAGGCCCCTTTAGGGTGGTCCAGGGTTCGTTTTGCCCCTTTGAGCCTGTTTAGAAGTTGTTTAAGGCCCCATTAGGGTGGTCCAGGGTTCGTTTTGCCCCTTTGGGCCTGTTTAGAAGTTGTTTAAGGCCCCATTAGGGTGGTCCAGGGTTCGTTTTGCCCCTTTGAGCTTGTTTAGAAGTTGTTTGGGGCCCCTTTCGGGTGGTCCAGGGTTCGTTTTGCCCCTTTGGGCCTGTTTAGAAGTTGTTTAAGGCCCCATGAGGGTGGTCCAGGGTTCGTTTTGCCCCTTTGAGCCTGTTTAGAAGTTGTTTAAGGCCCCATTAGGGTGGTCCAGGGTTCGTTTTGGCCCTTTGAGCCTGTTTAGAAGTTGTTTAAGGCCCCTTTAGGGTGGTCCAGGGTTCGTTTTGCCCCTTTAAGCCTGTTTAGAAGTTGTTTAAGGCCCCATTAGGGTGGTCCAGGGTTCGTTTTGCCCCTTTGAGCCTGTTTAGAAGTTGTTTAAGGCCCCTTTAGGGTGGTCCAGGGTTCGTTTTGCCCCTTTGGGCCTGTTTAGAAGTTGTTTAAGGCCCCATGAGGGTGGTCCAGGGTTCGTTTTGCCCCTTTGAGCCTGTTTAGAAGTTGTTTAAGGCCGCATTAGGGTGGTCCAGGGTTCGTTTTGCCCCTTTGAGCCTGTTTAGAAGTTGTTTAAGGCCCCTTTAGGGTGGTCCAGGGTTCGTTTTGCCCCTTTGAGCCTGTTTAGAAGTTGTTTAAGGCCCCTTTAGGGTGGTCCAGGGTTCGTTTTGCCCCTTTGAGCCTGTTTAGAAGTTGTTTAAGGCCCCTTTAGGGTGGTCCAGGGTTTGTTTTGCCCCTTTGAGCCTGTTTAGAAGTTGTTTGGGGCCCCTTGAGGGTGGTCCAGGGTTCGTTTTGCCCCTTTGAGCCTGTTTAGAAGTTGTTTAAGGCCCCTTGAGGGTGGTCCAGGGTTCGTTTTGCCCCTTTGAGCCTGTTTAGAAGTTGTTTAAGGCCCCTTTAGGGTGGTCCAGGGTTCGTTTTGCCCCTTTGAGCCTGTTTAGAAGTTGTTTAAGGCCCCTTTAGGGTGGTCCAGGGTTCGTTTTGCCCCTTTGAGCCTGTTTAGAAGTTGTTTAAGGCCCCATTAGGGTGGTCCAGGGTTCGTTTTGCCCCTTTGAGCCTGTTTAGAAGTTGTTTGGGGCCCCTTTACGGTGGTCCAGGGTTCGTTTTGCCCCTTTGGGCCTGTTTAGAAGTTGTTTAAGGCCCCTTTACGGTGATCGAGGGTTCGTTTTGCCCCTTTGGGCCTGTTTAGAAGTTGTTTAAGGCCCCTTTAGGGTGGTCCAGGGTTCGTTTTGCCCCTTTGAGCCTGTTTAGAAGTTGTTTAAAGCCCCATTAGGGTGGTCCAGGGTTCGTTTTGCCGCTTCGAGCCTGTTTAGAAGTTGTTTGGGGCCCCTTTAGAGTGGTCCAGGGTTCGTTTTGCCCCTTTGAGCCTGTTTAGAAGTTGTTTAAGGCCCCTTTAGGGTGGTCCAGGGTTCGTTTTGCCCCTTTGGGCCTGTTTAGAAGTTGTTTAAGGCCCCTTTTGGGTGGTCCAGGCTTCGTTTTGCCCCTTTGGGCCTGTTTAGAAGTTGTTTAAGGCCCCTTTAGGGTGATCGAGGGTTCGTTTTGCCCCTTTGGGCCTGTTTAGAAGTTGTTTAAGGCCCCTTTAGGGTGGTCCAGGGTTCGTTTTGCCCCTTTGAGCCTGTTTAGAAGTTGTTTAAGGCCCCTTTAGGGTGGTCCAGGGTTCGTTTTGCCCCTTTGAGCCTGTTTAGAAGTTGTTTAAGGCCCCTTTAGGGTGGTCCAGGGTTTGTTTTGCCCCTTTCAACCTGTTTAGAAGTTGTTTGGGGCCCCTTTAGGGTGGTCCAGGGTTCGTTTTGCCCCTTTGAGCCTGTTTAGAAGTTGTTTAAGGCCCCATGAGGGTGGTCCAGGGTTCGTTTTGCCCCTTTGAGCCTGTTTAGAAGTTGTTTAAGGCCCCTTTAGGGTGGTCCAGGGTTCGTTTTGCCCCTTTGGGCCTGTTTAGAAGTTGTTTAAGGCCCCTTTAGGGTGGTCCAGGGTTTGTTTTGCCCCTTTGAACCTGTTTAGAAGTTGTTTAAGGCCCCTTTAGGGTGGTCCAGGGTTCGTTTTGCCCCTTTGAGCCTGTTTAGAAGTTGTTTAAGGCCCCTTTTGGGTGGTCCAGGGTTCGTTTTGCCCCTTTGAGCCTGTTTAGAAGTTGTTTAAGGCCCCTTTAGGGTGGTCCAGGGTTTGTTTTGCCCCTTTGAGCCTGTTTAGAAGTTGTTTGGGGCCCCTTTAGGGTGGTCCAGGGTTCGTTTTGCCCCTTTGAGCCTGTTTAGAAGTTGTTTAAGGCCCCATGAGGGTGGTCCAGGGTTCGTTTTGCCCCTTTGAGCCTGTTTAGAAGTTGTTTAAGGCCCCTTTAGGGCGGTCCAGGGTTCGTTTTGCCCCTTTGAGCCTGTTTAGAAGTTGTTTAAGGCCCCATTAGGGTGGTCCAGGGTTCGTTTTGCCCCTTTGGGCCTGTTTAGAAGTTGTTTAAGGCCCCTTTAGGGTGGTCCAGGGTTCGTTTTGCCCCTTTGAGCCTGTTTAGAAGTTGTTTAAGGCCCCTTTAGGGTGGTCCAGGGTTCGTTTTGCCCCTTTGAGCCTGTTTAGAAGTTGTTTAAGGCCCCTTTAGGGTGGTCCAGGGTTCGTTTTGCCCCTTTGAGCCTGTTTAGAAGTTGTTTGGGGCCCCTTTAGAGTGGTCCAGGGTTCGTTTTGCCCCTTTGGGCCTGTTTAGAAGTCGTTTAAGGCCCCATTAGGGTGGTCCAGGGTTCGTTTTGCCCCTTTGGGCCTGTTTAGAAGTTGTTTAAGGCCCCTTTACGGTGATCGAGGGTTCGTTTTGCCCCTTTGGGCCTGTTTAGAAGTTGTTTAAGGCCCCTTTAGGGTGGTCCAGGGTTCGTTTTGCCCCTTTGAGCCTGTTTAGAAGTTGTTTAAAGCCCCATTAGGGTGGTCCAGGGTTCGTTTTGCCCCTTTGAGCCTGTTTAGAAGTTGTTTGGGGCCCCTTTAGAGTGGTCCAGGGTTCGTTTTGCCCCTTTGGGCCTGTTTAGAAGTTGTTTAAGGCCCCTTTAGGGTGGTCCAGGGTTCGTTTTGCCCCTTTGGGCCTGTTTAGAAGTTGTTTAAGGCCCCTTTTGGGTGGTCCAGGGTTCGTTTTCCCCTTTGGGCCTGTTTAGAAGTTGTTTAAGGCCCCTTTAGGGTGGTCCAGGGTTCGTTTTCCCCCTTTGAGCCTGTTTAGAAGTTGTTTAAGGCCCCTTTAGGGTGATCCAGGGTTTGTTTTGCCCCTTTGGGCCTGTTTAGAAGTTGTTTAAGGCCCCATGAGGGTGGTCCAGGGTTCGTTTTGCCCCTTTGGGCCTGTTTAGAAGTTGTTTAAGGCCCCTTTAGGGTGGTCCAGGGTTCGTTGTGCCCCTTTGGGCCTGTTTAGAAGTTGTTTAAGGCCCCTTTAGGGTGATCCAGGGTTCGTTTTGCCCCTTTGGGCCTGTTTAGAAGTTGTTTAAGGCCCCTTTAGGGTGGTCCAGGGTTCGTTTTGCCCCTTTGGGCCTGTTTAGAAGTTGTTTAAGGCCCCTTTAGGGTGGTCCAGGGTTCGTTTTGCCCCTTTGGGCCTGTTTAGAAGTTGTTTGGGGCCCCTTTAGGGTGGTCCAGGGTTCGTTTTTCCCCTTTAAGCCTGTTTAGAAGTTGTTTAAGGCCCCTTTAGGGTGCTCCAGGGTTCGTTTTTCCCCTTTGAGCCTGTTTAGAAGTTGTTTAAGGCCCCATGAGGGTGGTCCAGGGTTCGTTTTGCCCCTTTGAGCCTGTTTAGAAGTTGTTTAAGGCCCCTTTAGAGTGGGCCAGGGTTCGTTTTGCCCCTTTGAGCCTGTTTAGAAGTTGTTTAAGGCCCCTTTAGGGTGGTCCAGGGTTCGTTTTGCCCCTTTGGGCCTGTTTAGAAGTTGTTTAAGGCCCCTTTAGGGTGGTCCAGGGTTCGTTTTGCCCCTTTGAGCCTGTTTATAAGTTGTTTAAGGCCCCATGAGGGTGGGCCAGGGTTCGTTTTGCCCCTTTGAGCCTGTTTAAAAGTTGTTTAAGGCCCCTTTAGGGTGGGCCAGGGTTCGTTTTGCCCCTTTGAGCCTGTTTAGAAGTTGTTTAAGGCCCCTTTAGGTGGTCCAGGGTTCGTTTTGCCCCTTTGAGCCTGTTTAGACGTTGTTTAAGGACCCATTAGGGTGGTCCAGGGTTCGTTTTGCCCCTTTGGGCCTGTTTAGAAGTTGTTTTAAGGCCCCTTTAGAGTGGTCCAGGGTTCGTTTTGCCCCTTTGGGCCTGTTTAGAAGTTGTTTAAGGCCCCTTTAGGGTGGTCCAGGGTTCGTTTTGCCCCTTTGGGCCTGTTTAGAAGTTGTTTAAGGCCCCTTTTGGGTGGTCCAGGGTTCGTTTTCCCCTTTGGGCCTGTTTAGAAGTTGTTTAAGGCCCCTTTAGGGTGGTCCAGGGTTCGTTTTCCCCCTTTGAGCCTGTTTAGAAGTTGTTTAAGGCCCCTTTAGGGTGATCCAGGTTTGTTTTGCCCCTTTGGCCTGTTTAGAAGTTGTTTAAGGCCCCATGAGGGGTGGTCCAGGGTTCGTTTTGCCCCTTTGGGCCTGTTTAGAAGTTGTTTAAGGCCCCTTTAGGGTGGTCCAGGGTTCGTTTTGCCCCTTTGGGCCTGTTTAGAAGTTGTTTAAGGCCGCTTTAGGGTGATCCAGGGTTCGTTTTGCCCCTTTGGGCCTGTTTAGAAGTTGTTTAAGGCCCCTTTAGGGTGGTCCAGGGTTCGTTTTGCCCCTTTGGGCCTGTTTAGAAGTTGTTTTAAGGCCCCTTTAGGGTGGTCCAGGGTTCGTTTTGCCCCTTTGGGCCTGTTTAGAAGTTGTTTGGGGCCCCTTTAGGGTGGTCCAGGGTTCGTTTTTCCCCTTTAAGCCTGTTTAGAAGTTGTTTAAGGCCCCTTTCGGGTGGTCCAGGGTTCGTTTTGCCCCTTTGAGCCTGTTTAGAAGTTGTTTAAGGCCCCATGAGGGTGGTCCAGGGTTCGTTTTGCCCCTTTGAGCCTGTTTAGAAGTTGTTTAAGGCCCTTTAGAGTGGGCCAGGGATCGTTTTGCCCCTTTGAGCCTGTTTAGAAGTTGTTAAGGCCCCTTTAGGGTGGTCCAGGGTTCGTTTTGCCCCTTTGGGCCTGTTTAGAAGTTGTTTAAGGCCCCTTTAGGGTGGTCCAGGGTTCGTTTTGCCCCTTTGAGGCCTGTTTATAAGTTGTTTAAGGCCCCATGAGGGTGGGCCAGGGTTCGTTTTTGCCCCTTTGAGCCTGTTTAAAAGTTATTTAAGGCCCCTTTAGGGTGGGCCAGGGTTCGTTTTGCCCCTTTGAGCCTGTTTAGAAGTTGTTTAAGGCCCCTTTAGGGTGGTCCAGGGTTCGTTTTGCCCCTTTGAGCCTGTTTTAGAAGTTGTTTAAGGGCCCTTTAGGGTGATCCAGGGTTCGTTTTGCCCCTTTGGGCCTGTTTAGAAGTTGTTTAAGGCCCCTTTAGGGTGGTCCAGGGTTCGTTTTGCCCCTTTGGGCCTGTTTAGAAGTTGTTTAAGGCCCCTTTAGGGTGGTCCAGGGTTCGTTTTGCCCCTTTGGGCCTGTTTAGAAGTTGTTTAAGGCCCCTTTTGGGTGGTCCAGGGTTCGTTTTGCCCCTTTGGGCCTGTTTAGAAGTTGTTTAAGGCCCCTTTAGGGTGATCCAGGGTTCGTTTTGCCCCTTTGGGCCTGTTTAGAAGTTGTTTAAGGCCCCTTTAGGGTGGTCCAGGGTTCGTTTTGCCCCTTTGGGCCTGTTTAGAAGTTGTTTGGGGCCCCTTTAGGGTGGTCCAGGGTTCGTTTTTCCCCTTTAAGCCTGTTTAGAAGGTGTTTAAGGCCCCTTTAGGGTGCTCCAGGGTTCGTTTTTCCCCTTTAAGCCTGTTTAGAAGTTGTTTAAGGCCCCTTTAGGGTGCTCCAGGGTTCGTTTTTCCCCTTTGAGCCTGTTTAGAAGTTGTTTAAGGCCCCATGAGGGTGGTCCAGGGTTCGTTTTGCCCCTTTGAGCCTGTTTAGAAGTTGTTTAAGGCCCCTTTAGAGTGGGCCAGGGTTCGTTTTGCCCCTTTGAGCCTGTTTAGAAGTTGTTTAAGGCCCCTTTAGGGTGGTCCAGGGTTCGTTTTGCCCCTTTGAGCCTGTTTAGAAGTTGTTTAAGGCCCCTTTAGGGTGGTCCAGGGTTCGTTTTGCCCCTTTGAGCCTGTTTAGAAGTTGTTTAAGGCCCCATGAGGGTGGGCCAGGGTTCGTTTTGCCCCTTTGAGCCTGTTTAGAAGTTGTTTAAGGCCCCTTTAGGGTGGGCCAGGGGTTCGTTTTTCCCCTTTGAGCCTGTTTAGAAGTTGTTTAAGGCCCCTTTAGGGTGGTCCAGGGTTCGTTTTGCCCTTTTGAGCCTGTTTAGAAGTTGTTTAAGGCCCCTTTAGGGTGATCCAGGGTTCGTTTTGCCCCTTTGGGCCTGTTTAGAAGTTGTTTAAGGCCCCTTTAGGGTGGTCCAGGGTTCGTTTTGCCCCTTTGAGCCTGTTTAGAAGTTGTTTAAGGCCCCTTTAGGGTGGTCCAGGGTTCGTTTTGCCCCTTTGAGCCTGTTTAGAAGTTGTTTAAGGCCCTTTAGGGTGGTCCAGGGTTCGTTTTGCCCCTTTGGGCCTGTTTAGAAGTTGTTTAAGGCCCCTTTAGGGTGATCCAGGGTTCGTTTTGCCCCTTTGGGCTGTTTAGAAGTTGTTAAGGCCCCATGAGGCTGGGCCAGGGTTCGTTTTGCCCCTTTGGGCCTGTTTAGAAGTTGTTTAAGGCCCCTTTAGGGTGGTCCAGGGTTCGTTTTGCCCCTTTGGGCCTGTTTAGAAGTTGTTTAAGGCCCCTTTAGGGTGATCCAGGGTTCGTTTTGCCCCTTTGGCCTGTTTAGAAGTTGTTTAAGGGCCCCATGAGGGTGGTCCAGGGTTCGTTTTGCCCCTTTGGGCCTGTTTAGAAGTTGTTTAAGGCCCCCATGAGGGTGATCCAGGGTTCGTTTTGCCCCTTTGGGCCTGTTTAGAAGTTGTTTAAGGCCCCTTTAGGGTGATCCAGGGTTCGTTTTGCCCCTTTGGGCCTGTTTAGAAGTTGTTTAAGGCCCCATGAGGGTGGGCCAGGGTTCGTTTTGCCCCTTTGAGCCTGTTTAGAAGTTGTTTAAGGCCCCTTTAGGGTGGTCCAGGGTTCGTTTTGCCCCTTTGAGCCTGTTTAGAAGTTGTTTAAGGCCCCTTTAGGGTGGGCCAGGGTTCGTTTTGCCCCTTTGAGCCTGTTTAGAAGTTGTTTAAGGCCCCTTTAGGGTGGTCCAGGGTTCGTTTTGCCCCTTTGGGCCTGTTTAGAAGTTGTTTAAGGCCCCTTTTGGGTGGTCCAGGGTTCGTTTTGCCCCTTTGGGCCTGTTTAGAAGTTGTTTAAGGCCCCTTTAGGGTGATCCAGGGTTCGTTTTGCCCCTTTGGGCCTGTTTAGAAGTTGTTTAAGGCCCCTTTAGGGTGGTCCAGGGTTCGTTTTGCCCCTTTGGGCCTGTTTAGAAGTTGTTTAAGGCCCCTTTAGGGTGGTCAGGGTTCGTTTTGCCCCTTTGGGCCTGTTTAGAAGTTGTTTGGGGCCCCTTTAGGGTGGTCCAGGGTTCGTTTTTCCCCTTTAAGCCTGTTTAGAAGTTGTTTAAGGCCCCTTTAGGGTGCTCCAGGGTTCGTTTTTCCCCTTTGAGCCTGTTTAGAAGTTGTTTAAGGCCCCATGAGGGTGGTCCAGGGTTCGTTTTTGCCCCTTTGAGCCTGTTTAGAAGTTGTTTAAGGCCCCTTTAGAGTGGGCCAGGGTTCGTTTTGCCCCTTTGAGCCTGTTTAGAAGTTGTTTAAGGCCCCTTTAGGGTGGTCCAGGGTTCGTTTTGCCCCTTTGGGCCTGTTTAGAAGTTGTTTAAGGCCCCTTTAGGGTGGGCCAGGGTTCGTTTTGCCACTTTGAGCCTGTTTAGAAGTTGTTTAAGGCCCCTTTAGGGTGATCCAGGGTTCGTTTTGCCCCTTTGGGCCGGTTTAGAAGTTGTTTAAGGCCCCATGAGGGTGGTCCAGGGTTCGTTTTGCCCCTTTGAGCCTGTTTAGAAGTTGTTTAAGGCCCCATGAGGCTTGGCCAGGGTTCGTTTTGCCCCTTTGAGCCTGTTTAGAAGTTGTTTAAGGCCCCATGAGGGTGGTCCAGGGTTCGTTTTGCCCCTTTGGGCCTGTTTAGAAGTTGTTTAAAGCCCCATTAGGGTGGTCCAGGGTTCGTTTTGCCCCTTTGAGCCTGTTTAGAAGTTGTTTGGGGCCCCTTTAGAGTGGTCCAGGGTTCGTTTTGCCCCTTTGGGCCTGTTTAGAAGTTGTTTAAGGCCCCTTTAGGGTGGTCCAGGGTTCGTTTTGCCCCTTTGGGCCTGTTTAGAAGTTGTTTAAGGCCCCTTTTGGGTGGTCCAGGGTTCGTTTTGCCCCTTTGGGCCTGTTTAGAAGTTGTTTAAGGCCCCTTTCGGGTGGTCCAGGGTTCGTTTTGCCCCTTTGAGCCTGTTTAGAAGTTGTTTAAGGCCCCTTTAGGGTGATCCAGGGTTCGTTTTGCCCCTTTGGGCCTGTTTCGAAGTTGTTTAAGGCCCCATGAGGGTGGTCCAGGGTTCGTTTTGCCCCTTTGGGCCTGTTTAGAAGTTGTTAAAGGCCCCTTTAGGGTGGTCCAGGGTTCGTTTTGCCCCTTTGGGCCTGTTTAGAAGTTGTTTAAGGCCCCTTTAGGGTGATCCAGGGTTCGTTTTGCCCCTTTGGGCCTGTTAGAAGTTGTTTAAGGCCCCTTTAGGGTGATCCAGGGTTCGTTTTGCCCCTTTGGGCCTGTTTAGAAGTTGTTTAAGGCCCCATGAGGGTGGGCCAGGGTTCGTTTTGCCCCTTTGAGCCTGTTTAGAAGTTGTTTAAGGCCCCTTTAGGGGTGGTCCAGGGTTCGTTTTGCCCCTTTGAGCCTGTTTAGAAGTTGTTTAAGGCCCCTTTAGGGTGGTCCAGGGTTCGTTTTGCCCCTTTGAGCCTGTTTAGAAGTTGTTTAAGGCCCCTTTAGGGTGATCCAGGGTTCGTTTTGCCCCTTTGGGCCTGTTTAGAAGTTGTTTAAGGCCCCATGAGGGTGGGCCAGGGTTCGTTTTTCCCTTTGAGCCTGTTTAGAAGTTGTTTAAGGGCCCTTAGGGTGATCCAGGGTTCGTTTTGCCCCTTTGGGCCGGTTTTAGAAGTTGTTTAAGGCCCCATGAGGGTGGTCCAGGGTTCGTTTTTGCCCCTTTGAGCCTGTTTAGAAGTTGTTTAAGGCCCCATGAGGCTGGGCCAGGGTTCGTTTTGCCCCTTTGAGCCTGTTTAGAAGTTGTTTAAGGCCCCATGAGGGTGGTCCAGGGTTCGTTTTGCCCCTTTGAGCCTGTTTAGAAGTTGTGTAAGGCCCCATGAGGGTGGTCCAGGGTTCGTTTTGCCCCTTTGAGCCTGTTTAGAAGTTGTTTAAGGCCCCTTTACGGTGATCGAGGGTTCGTTTTGCCCCTTTGGGCCTGTTTAGAAGTTGTTTAAGGCCCCTTTAGGGTGGTCCAGGGTTCCTTTTGCCCCTTTGAGCCTGTTTAGAATTTGTTTAAAGCCCCATTAGGGTGGTCCAGGGTTCGTTTTGCCCCTTTGAGCCTGTTTAGAAGTTGTTTGGGGCCCCTTTAGAGTGGTCCAGGGTTCGTTTTGCCCCTTTGGGCCTGTTTAGAAGTTGTTTAAGGCCCCTTTAGGGTGGTCCAGGGTTCGTTTTGCCCCTTTGGGCCTGTTTAGAAGTTGTTTAAGGCCCCTTTTGGGTGGTCCAGGGTTCGTTTTGCCCCTTTGGGCCTGTTTAGAAGTTGTTTTAAGGCCCCTTTAGGGTGGTCCAGGGTTCGTTTTGCCCCTTTGAGCCTGTTTAGAAGTTGTTTAAGGCCCCTTTAGGGTGATCCAGAGTTCGTTTTGCCCCTTTGGGCCTGGTTTAGAAGTTGTTTAAGGCCCCATGAGGGTGGTCCAGGGTTCGTTTTGCCCCTTTGGGCCTGTTTAGAAGTTGTTTAAGGCCCCTTTAGGGTGGTCCAGGGTTCGTTTTGCCCCTTTGGGCCTGTTTAGAAGTTGTTTAAGGCCCCTTTAGGGTGATCCAGGGTTCGTTTTGCCCCTTTGGGCCTGTTTAGAAGTTGTTTTAAGGCCCCTTTAGGGTGGTCCAGGGTTCGTTTTGCCCCTTTGGGCCTGTTTAGAAGTTGTTTAAGGCCCCTTTAGGGTGGTCCAGGGTTCGTTTTGCCCCTTTGGGCCTGTTTAGAAGTTGTTTGGGGCCCCTTTAGGGTGGTCCAGGGTTCGTTTTTCCCCTTTAAGCCTGTTTAGAAGTTGTTTAAGGCCCCTTTAGGGTGCTCCAGGGTTCGTTTTTCCCCTTTGAGCCTGTTTAGAAGTTGTTTAAGGCCCCATGAGGGTGGTCCAGGGTTCGTTTTGCCCCTTTGAGCCTGTTTAGAAGTTGTTTAAGGCCCCTTTAGAGTGGGCCAGGGTTCGTTTTGCCCCTTTGAGCCTGTTTAGAAGTTGTTTAAGGCCCCTTTAGGGTGGTCCAGGGTTCGTTTTGCCCCTTTGGCCTGTTTAGAAGTTGTTTAAGGCCCCTTTAGGGTGGTCCAGGGTTCGTTTTGCCCCTTTGAGCCTGTTTAGAAGTTGTTTAAGGCCCCATGAGGGTGGGCCAGGGTTCGTTTTGCCCCTTTGAGCCTGTTTAGAAGTTGTTTAAGGCCCCTTTAGGGTGGGCCAGGGTTCGTTTTGCCCTTTTGAGCCTGTTTAGAAGTTGTTTAAGGCCCCTTTAGGGTGGTCCAGGGTTCGTTTTTGCCCCTTTGAGCCTGTTTAGAAGTTGTTTAAGGCCCCTTTAGGGTGATCCAGGGTTCGTTTTGCCCCTTTGGGCCTGTTTAGAAGTTGTTTAAGGCCCCATGAGGGTGGTCCAGGGTTCGTTTTGCCCCTTTGGGCCTGTTTAGAAGTTGTTTAAAGCCCCATTAGGGTGGTCCAGGGTTCGTTTTGCCCCTTTGAGCCTGTTTAGAAGTTGTTTGGGGCCCCTTTAGAGTGGTCCAGGGTTCGTTTTGCCCCTTTGGGCCTGTTTAGAAGTTGTTTAAGGCCCCTTTAGGGTGGTCCAGGGTTCGTTTTGCCCCTTTGGGCCTGTTAGAAGTTGTTTAAGGCCCCTTTTGGGTGGTCCAGGGTTCGTTTTGCCCCTTTGAGCCTGTATAGAAGTTGTTTAAGGCCCCTTTAGGGTGGTCAGGGTTCGTTTTCCCCCTTTGAGCCTGTTTAGAAGTTGTTTAAGGCCCCCTTTAGGGTGGTCCAGGGTTCGTTTTGCCCCTTTGGGCCTGTTTAGAAGTTGTTTAAGGCCCCATGAGGGTGGGCCAGGGTTCGTTTTGCCCCTTTGAGCCTGTTTAGAAGTTGTTTAAGGCCCCTTTAGGGTGGTCCAGGGTTCGTTTTGCCCCTTTGAGCCTGTTTAGAAGTTGTTTAAGGCCCCTTTAGGGTGGGCCAGGGTTCGTTTTGCCCCTTTGAGCCTGTTTAGAAGTTGTTTAAGGCCCCTTTAGGGTGGTCCAGGGTTCGTTTTGCCCCTTTGAGCCTGTTTAGAAGTTGTTTAAGGCCCCATGAGGCTGGGCCAGGGTTCGTTTTGCCCTTTGAGCCTGTTTAGAAGTTGTTTAAGGCCCCATGAGGGTGGTCCAGGGTTCGTTTGCCCCTTTGAGCCTGTTTAGAAGTTGTGTAAGGCCCCATGAGGGTGGTCCAGGGTTCGTTTTGCCCCTTTGAGCCTGTTTAGAGTTGTTTAAGGCCCCTTTACGGTGATCGAGGGTTCGTTTTGCCCCTTTGGGCCTGTTTAGAAGTTGTTTAAGGCCCCTTTAGGGTGGTCCAGGGTTCCTTTTGCCCCTTTGAGCCTGTTTAGAATTTGTTTAAAGCCCATTAGGGTGGTCCAGGGTTCGTTTTGCCCCTTTGAGCCTGTTTAGAAGTTGTTTGGGGCCCCTTTAGAGTGGTCCAGGGTTCGTTTTGCCCCTTTGGGCCTGTTTAGAAGTTGTTTAAGGCCCCTTTAGGGTGGTCCAGGGTTCGTTTTGCCCTTTGAGCCTGTTTAGAAGTTGTTTAAGGCCCCTTTACGGTGATCGAGGGTTCGTTTTGCCCCTTTGGGCCTGTTTAGAAGTTGTTTAAGGCCCCTTTAGGGTGGTCCAGGGTTCGTTTTGCCCCTTTGAGCCTGTTTAGAATTTGTTTAAAGCCCCATTAGGGTGGTCCAGGGTTCATTTTGCCCCTTTGAGCCTGTTTAGAAGTTGTTTGGGGCCCCTTTAGAGTGGTCCAGGGTTCGTTTTGCCCCTTTGGGCCTGTTTAGAAGTTGTTTAAGGCCCCTTTAGGGTGGTCCAGGGTTCGTTTTGCCCCTTTGGGCCTGTTTAGAAGTTGTTTAAGGCCCCTTTTGGGTGGTCCAGGGTTCGTTTTGCCCCTTTGGGCCTGTTTAGAAGTTGTTTAAGGCCCCTTTAGGGTGGTCCAGGGTTCGTTTTGCCCCTTTGAGCCTGTTTAGAAGTTGTTTAAGGCCCCTTTAGGGTGATCCAGAGTTCGTTTTGCCCCTTTGGGCCTGTTTAGAAGTTGTTTAAGGCCCCATGAGGGTGGTCCAGGGTCGTTTTGCCCCTTTGGGCCTGTTTAGAAGTTGTTTAAGGCCCCTTAGGGTGGTCCAGGGTTCGTTTTGCCCCTTTGGGCCTGTTTAGAAGTTGTTTAAGGCCCCTTTAGGGTGATCCAGGGTTCGTTTTGCCCCTTTGGGCCTGTTTAGAAGTTGTTTAAGGCCCCTTTAGGGTGGTCCAGGGTTCGTTTTGCCCCTTTGGGCCTGTTTAGAAGTTGTTTAAGGCCCCTTTAGGGTGGTCCAGGGTTCGTTTTGCCCCTTTGGGCCTGTTTAGAAGTTGTTGGGGCCCCTTTAGGGTGGTCCAGGGTTCGTTTTTCCCCTTTAAGCCTGTTTAGAAGTTGTTTAAGGCCCCCTTTAGGGTGCTCCAGGGTTCGTTTTTCCCCTTTGAGCCTGTTTAGAAGTTGTTTAAGGCCCCATGAGGGTGGTCCAGGGTTCGTTTTGCCCCTTTGAGCCTGTTTAGAAGTTGTTTAAGGCCCCTTTAGAGTGGGCCAGGGTTCGTTTTGCCCCTTTGAGCCTGTTTAGAAGTTGTTTAAGGCCCCTTTAGGGTGTTCCAGGGTTCGTTTTGCCCCTTTGGGCCTGTTTAGAAGTTGTTTAAGGCCCCTTTAGGGTGGTCCAGGGTTCGTTTTGCCCCTTTGAGCCTGTTTAGAAGTTGTTTAAGGCCCCATGAGGGTGGGCCAGGGTTCGTTTTGCCCCTTTGAGCCTGTTTAGAAGTTGTTTAAGGCCCCTTTAGGGTGGGCCAGGGTTCGTTTTGCCCCTTTGAGCCTGTTAGAAGTTGTTTAAGGCCCCTTTAGGGTGGTCCAGGGTTCGTTTTGCCCCTTTGAGCCTGTTTAGAAGTTGTTTAAGGCCCCTTTAGGGTGATCCAGGGTTCGTTTTGCCCCTTTGGGCCTGTTTAGAAGTTGTTTAAGGCCCCATGAGGGTGGTCCAGGGTTCGTTTTGCCCCTTTGGGCCTGTTTAGAAGTTGTTTAAAGCCCCATTAGGGTGGTCCAGGGTTCGTTTTGCCCCCTTTGAGCCTGTTTAGAAGTTGTTTGGGGCCCCTTTAGAGTGGTCCAGGGTTCGTTTTGCCCCTTTGGGCCTGTTTAGAAGTTGGTTTAAGGCCCCCTTTAGGGTGGTCTAGGGTTCGTTTTGCCCCTTTGGGCCTGTTTATAAGTTGTTTAAGGCCCCTTTTGGGTGGTCCAGGGTTCGTTTTGCCCCTTTGGGCCTGTTTAGAAGTTGTTTAAGGCCCCTTTAGGGTGGTCCAGGGTTCGTTTTGCCCCTTTGAGCCTGTTTAGAAGTTGTTTTAAGGCCCCTTTAGGGTGATCCAGGGTTCGTTTTGCCCCTTTGGGCCTGTTAGAAGTTGTTTAAGGCCCCATGAGGGTGGTCCAGGGTTCGTTTTGCCCCTTTGGGCCTGTTTAGAAGTTGTTTAAGGCCCCTTTAGGGTGGTCCATGGTTCGTTTTGCCCCTTTGGGCCTGTTTAGAAGTTGTTTAAGGCCCCTTTAGGGTGATCCAGGGTTCGTTTTGCCCCTTTGGGCCTGTTTAGAAGTTGTTTAAGGCCCCTTTAGGGTGGTCCCAGGGTTCGTTTTGCCCCTTTGGGCCTGTTTAGAAGTTGTTTGGGGCCCCTTTAGGGTGCTCCAGGGTTCGTTTTTCCCCTTTAAGCCTGTTTAGAAGTTGTTTAAGGCCCCTTTAGAGTGGTCCAGGGTTCGTTTTGCCCCTTTGAGCCTGTTTAGAAGTTGTTTAAGGCCCCTTTAGGGTGGTCCAGGGTTCGTTTTTGCCCCTTTGGGCCTGTTTAGAAGTTGTTTAAGGCCCCTGTAGGGTGGGCCAGGGTTCGTTTTGCCCCTTTGAGCCTGTTTAGAAGTTTTTTAAGGCCCCTTTAGGGTGGTCCAGGGTTCGTTTTGCCCTTTTGAGCCTGTTTAGAAGTTGTTTTAAGGCCCCTTTAGGGTGATCCAGGGTTTCGTTTTGCCCTTTGGGCCTGTTTAGAAGTTGTTTAAGGCCCCATGAGGGTGGGCCAGGGTTCGTTTTTGCCCCTTTGAGCCTGTTTAGAAGTTGTTTAAGGCCCCTTTAGGGTGGTCCAGGGTTCGTTTTGCCCCTTTGAGCCTGTTTAGAAGTTGTTTAAGGCCCCTTTAGGGTGGTCCAGGGTTTGTTTTGCCCCTTTGGGCCTGTTTAGAAGTTGTTTAAGGCCCCTTTAGGGTGATCCAGGGTTCGTTTTGCCCCTTTGGGCCTGTTTAGAAGTTGTTTAAGGCCCCCATGAGG
>NW_026943939.1:0-32500 GCF_035594765.1 Anolis carolinensis
AAAACTACAAGTCCCAGCTCCTTGAAATTTGGTCACCATCCGCCCACGGGCCACGGGACCGCTCGTACCACGTTTCGGATTTTTTCGACCACCGGCCGAGATTTTGCGAATTTTTTAATTTATTATTTGAAATGTATTTTTTACGGGAAAACTACAAGTCCCAGCTCCTTGAAATTTGGTCACCATCCGCCCACGGGCCACGGGACCGCTCGTACCACGTTTCGGATTTTTTCGACCACCGGCCGAGATTTTGCGAATTTTTTAATTTATTTTTTGAAATGTATTTTTTACGAGAAAACTACAAGTCCCAGCTCCTTGAAATTTGGTCACCATCCGCCCACGGGCCATGGGACCGCTCGTACCACGTTTCGGATTTTTTCGACCACCGGCCGAGATTTTGCGAATTTTTTAATTTATTTTTTGAAATGTATTTTTTACGGGAAAACTACAAGTCCCAGCTCCTTGAAATTTGGTCACCATCCGCCCACGGGCCACGGGACCGCTCGTACCACGTTTCGGATTTTTTCGACCACCGGCCGAGATTTTGCGAATTTTTTAATTTATTTTTTGAAAAGTATTTTTTACGGGAAAACTACAAGTCCCAGCTCCTTGAAATTTGGTCACCATCCGCCCACGGGCCACGGGACCGCTCGTACCACGTTTCGGATTTTTTCGACCACCGGCCGAGATTTTGCGAATTTTTTAATTTATTTTTTGAAATGTATTTTTTACGGGAAAACTACAAGTCCCAGCTCCTTGAAATTTGGTCACCATCCGCCCACGGGCCACGGGACCGCTCGTACCACGTTTCGGATTTTTTCGACCACCGGCCGAGATTTTGCGAATTTTTTAATTTATTTTTTGAAATGTATTTTTTACGGGAAAACTACAAGTCCCAGCTCCTTGAAATTTGGTCACCATCCGCCCACGGGCCACGGGACCGCTCGTACCACGTTTCGGATTTTTTCGACCACCGGCCGAGAGTTTGCGAATTTTTTAATTTATTTTTTGAAATGTATTTTTTACGAGAAAACTACAAGTCCCAGCTCCTTGAAATTTGGTCACCATCCGCCCACGGGCCACGGGACCGCTCGTACCACGTTTCGGATTTTTTCGACCACCGGCCGAGATTTTGCGAATTTTTTAATTTATTTTTTGAAATGTATTTTTTACGAGAAAACTACAAGTCCCAGCTCCTTGAAATTTGGTCACCATCCGCCCACGGGCCACGGGACCGCTCGTACCACGTTTCGGATTTTTTCGACCACCGGCCGAGATTTTGCGAATTTTTTAATTTATTATTTGAAATGTATTTTTTACGGGAAAACTACAAGTCCCAGCTCCTTGAAATTTGGTCACCATCCGCCCACGGGCCACGGGACCGCTCGTACCACGTTTCGGATTTTTTCGACCACCGGCCGAGATTTTGCGAATTTTTTAATTTATTATTTGAAATGTATTTTTTACGAGAAAACTACAAGTCCCAGCTCCTTGAAATTTGGTCACCATCCGCCCACGGGCCACGGGACCACTCGTACCACGTTTCGGATTTTTTCGACCACCGGCCGAGATTTTGCGAATTTTTTAATTTATTATTTGAAATGTATTTTTTTACGGGAAAACTACAAGTCCCAGCTCCTTGAAATTTGGTCACCATCCGCCCACGGGCCACGGGACCACTCGTACCACGTTTCGGATTTTTTCGACCACCGGCCGAGATTTTGCGAATTTTTTAATTTATTATTTGAAATGTATTTTTTACGGGAAAACTACAAGTCCCAGCTCCTTGAAATTTGGTCACCATCCGCCCACGGGCCACGGGACCACTCGTACCACGTTTCGGATTTTTTCGACCACCGGCCGAGATTTTGCGAATTTTTTAATTTATTTTTTGAAATGTATTTTTTACGAGAAAACTACAAGTCCCAGCTCCTTGAAATTTGGTCACCATCCGCCCACGGGCCACGGGACCGCTCGTACCACGTTTCGGATTTTTTCGACCACCGGCCGAGATTTTGCGAATTTTTTAATTTATTTTTTGAAATGTATTTTTTACGAGAAAACTACAAGTCCCAGCTCCTTGAAATTTGGTCACCATCCGCCCACGGGCCACGGGACCGCTCGTACCACGTTTCGGATTTTTTCGACCACCGGCCGAGATTTTGCGAATTTTTTAATTTATTATTTGAAATGTATTTTTTACGGGAAAACTACAAGTCCCAGCTCCTTGAAATTTGGTCACCATCCGCCCACGGGCCACGGGACCGCTCGTACCACGTTTCGGATTTTTTCGACCACCGGCCGAGATTTTGCGAATTTTTTAATTTATTTTTTGAAATGTATTTTTACGAGAAAACTACAAGTCCCAGCTCCTTGAAATTTGGTCACCATCCGCCCACGGGCCACGGGACCGCTCGTACCACGTTTCGGATTTTTTCGACCACCGGCCGAGATTTTGCGAATTTTTTAATTTATTTTTTGAAATGTATTTTTTACGGGAAAACTACAAGTCCCAGCTCCTTGAAATTTGGTCACCATCCGCCCACGGGCCACGGGACCGCTCGTACCACGTTTCGGATTTTTTCGACCACCGGCCGAGATTTTGCGAATTTTTTAATTTATTATTTGAAAAGTATTTTTTACGGGAAAACTACAAGTCCCAGCTCCTTGAAATTTGGTCACCATCCGCCCACGGGCCACGGGACCGCTCGTACCACGTTTCGGATTTTTTCGACCACCGGCCGAGATTTTGCGAATTTTTTAATTTATTTTTTGAAATGTATTTTTTACGGGAAAACTACAAGTCCCAGCTCCTTGAAATTTGGTCACCATCCGCCCACGGGCCACGGGACCGCTCGTACCACGTTTCGGATTTTTTCGACCACCGGCCGAGATTTTGCGAATTTTTTAATTTATTTTTTGAAATGTATTTTTTACGGGAAAACTACAAGTCCCAGCTCCTTGAAATTTGGTCACCATCCGCCCACGGGCCACGGGACCGCTCGTACCACGTTTCGGATTTTTTTCGACCACCGGCCGAGAGTTTGCGAATTTTTAAATTTATTTTTTGAAATGTATTTTTTACGAGAAAACTACAAGTCCCAGCTCCTTGAAATTTGGTCACCATCCGCCCACGGGCCACGGGACCACTCGTACCACGTTTCGGATTTTTTCGACCACCGGCCGAGATTTTGCGAATTTTTTAATTTATTATTTGAAAAGTATTTTTTACGAGAAAACTACAAGTCCCAGCTCCTTGAAATTTGGTCACCATCCGCCCACGGGCCACGGGACCACTCGTACCACGTTTCGGATTTTTTCGACCACCGGCCGAGATTTTGCGAATTTTTTAATTTATTATTTGAAATGTATTTTTTACGAGAAAACTACAAGTCCCAGCTCCTTGAAATTTGGTCACCATCCGCCCACGGGCCACGGGACCACTCGTACCACGTTTCGGATTTTTTCGACCACCGGCCGAGATTTTGCGAATTTTTTAATTTATTATTTGAAATGTATTTTTTACGGGAAAACTACAAGTCCCAGCTCCTTGAAATTTGGTCACCATCCGCCCACGGGCCACGGGACCACTCGTACCACGTTTCGGATTTTTTCGACCACCGGCCGAGATTTTGCGAATTTTTTAATTTATTTTTTGAAATGTATTTTTTACGAGAAAACTACAAGTCCCAGCTCCTTGAAATTTGGTCACCATCCGCCCACGGGCCACGGGACCACTCGTACCACGTTTCGGATTTTTTCGACCACCGGCCGAGATTTTGCGAATTTTTTAATTTATTTTTGAAATGTATTTTTTACGAGAAAACTACAAGTCCCAGCTCCTTGAAATTTGGTCACCATCCGCCCACGGGCCACGGGACCACTCGTACCACGTTTCGGATTTTTTCGACCACCGGCCGAGATTTTGCGAATTTTTTAATTTATTATTTGAAATGTATTTTTTACGGGAAAACTACAAGTCCCAGCTCCTTGAAATTTGGTCACCATCCGCCCACGGGCCACGGGACCACTCGTACCACGTTTCGGATTTTTTCGACCACCGGCCGAGATTTTGCGAATTTTTTAATTTATTTTTTGAAATGTATTTTTTACGAGAAAACTACAAGTCCCAGCTCCTTGAAATTTGGTCACCATCCGCCCACGGGCCACGGGACCACTCGTACCACGTTTCGGATTTTTTCGACCACCGGCCGAGATTTTGCGAATTTTTTAATTTATTTTTTGAAATGTATTTTTTACGAGAAAACTACAAGTCCCAGCTCCTTGAAATTTGGTCACCATCCGCCCACGGGCCACGGGACCACTCGTACCACGTTTCGGATTTTTTCGACCACCGGCCGAGATTTTGCGAATTTTTTAATTTATTATTTGAAATGTATTTTTTACGGGAAAACTACAAGTCCCAGCTCCTTGAAATTTGGTCACCATCCGCCCACGGGCCACGGGACCACTCGTACCACGTTTCGGATTTTTTCGACCACCGGCCGAGATTTGCGAATTTTTTAATTTATTATTTGAAAAGTATTTTTTACGAGAAAACTACAAGTCCCTGCTCCTTGAAATTTGGTCACCATCCGCCCACGGGCCACGGGACCACTCGTACCACGTTTCGGATTTTTTCGACCACCGGCCGAGATTTTGCGAATTTTTTAATTTATTTTTTGAAATGTATTTTTTACGAGAAAACTACAAGTCCCAGCTCCTTGAAATTTGGTCACCATCCGCCCACGGGCCACGGGACCGCTCGTACCACGTTTCGGATTTTTCGACCACCGGCCGAGATTTTGCGAATTTTTTAATTTATTTTTTGAAATGTATTTTTTACGAGAAAACTACAAGTCCCAGCTCCTTGAAATTTGGTCACCATCCGCCCACGGGCCACGGGACCGCTCGTACCACGTTTCGGATTTTTTCGACCACCGGCCGAGATTTTGCGAATTTTTTAATTTATTTTTTGAAATGTATTTTTTACGAGAAAACTACAAGTCCCAGCTCCTTGAAATTTGGTCACCATCCGCCCACGGGCCACGGGACCGCTCGTACCACGTTTCGGATTTTTTCGACCACCGGCCGAGATTTTGCGAATTTTTTAATTTATTATTTGAAATGTATTTTTTACGGGAAAACTACAAGTCCCAGCTCCTTGAAATTTGGTCACCATCCGCCCACGGGCCACGGGACCGCTCGTACCACGTTTCGGATTTTTTCGACCACCGGCCGAGATTTTGCGAATTTTTTAATTTATTATTTGAAATGTATTTTTTACGAGAAAACTACAAGTCCCAGCTCCTTGAAATTTGGTCACCATCCGCCCACGGGCCACGGGACCACTCGTACCACGTTTCGGATTTTTTCGACCACCGGCCGAGATTTTGCGAATTTTTTAATTTATTATTTGAAATGTATTTTTTACGGGAAAACTACAAGTCCCAGCTCCTTGAAATTTGGTCACCATCCGCCCACGGGCCACGGACCACTCGTACCACGTTTCGGATTTTTTCGACCACCGGCCGAGATTTTGCGAATTTTTTAATTTATTATTTGAAATGTATTTTTTACGGGAAAACTACAAGTCCCAGCTCCTTGAAATTTGGTCACCATCCGCCCACGGGCCACGGGACCACTCGTACCACGTTTCGGATTTTTTCGACCACCGGCCGAGATTTTGCGAATTTTTTAATTTATTTTTGAAATGTATTTTTTACGAGAAAACTACAAGTCCCAGCTCCTTGAAATTTGGTCACCATCCGCCCACGGGCCACGGGACCGCTCGTACCACGTTTCGGATTTTTTCGACCACCGGCCGAGATTTTGCGAATTTTTTAATTTATTTTTTGAAATGTATTTTTTACGAGAAAACTACAAGTCCCAGCTCCTTGAAATTTGGTCACCATCCGCCCACGGGCCACGGGACCGCTCGTACCACGTTTCGGATTTTTTCGACCACCGGCCGAGATTTTGCGAATTTTTTAATTTATTATTTGAAATGTATTTTTTACGGGAAAACTACAAGTCCCAGCTCCTTGAAATTTGGTCACCATCCGCCCACGGGCCACGGGACCGCTCGTACCACGTTTCGGATTTTTTCGACCACCGGCCGAGATTTTGCGAATTTTTTAATTTATTTTTTGAAATGTATTTTTTACGAGAAAACTACAAGTCCCAGCTCCTTGAAATTTGGTCACCATCCGCCCACGGGCCACGGGACCGCTCGTACCACGTTTCGGATTTTTTCGACCACCGGCCGAGATTTTGCGAATTTTTTAATTTATTTTTTGAAATGTATTTTTTACGGGAAAACTACAAGTCCCAGCTCCTTGAAATTTGGTCACCATCCGCCCACGGGCCACGGGACCGCTCGTACCACGTTTCGGATTTTTTCGACCACCGGCCGAGATTTTGCGAATTTTTTAATTTATTATTTGAAAAGTATTTTTTACGGGAAAACTACAAGTCCCAGCTCCTTGAAATTTGGTCACCATCCGCCCACGGGCCACGGGACCGCTCGTACCACGTTTCGGATTTTTTCGACCACCGGCCGAGATTTTGCGAATTTTTTAATTTATTTTTTGAAAAGTATTTTTTACGGGAAAACTACAAGTCTCAGCTCCTTGAAATTTGGTCACCATCCGCCCACAGGCCACGGGACCGCTCGTACCACGTTTCGGATTTTTTCGACCACCGGCCGAGATTTTGCGAATTTTTTAATTTATTTTTTGAAATGTATTTTTTACGGGAAAACTACAAGTCCCAGCTCCTTGAAATTTGGTCACCATCCGCCCACGGGCCACGGGACCGCTCGTACCACGTTTCGGATTTTTTCGACCACCGGCCGAGATTTTGCGAATTTTTTAATTTATTATTTGAAAAGTATTTTTTACGGGAAAACTACAAGTCCCAGCTCCTTGAAATTTGGTCACCATCCGCCCACGGGCCACGGGACCGCTCGTACCACGTTTCGGATTTTTTCGACCACCGGCCGAGATTTTGCGAATTTTTTAATTTATTTTTTGAAATGTATTTTTTACGAGAAAACTACAAGTCCCAGCTCCTTGAAATTTGGTCACCATCCGCCCACGGGCCACGGGACCGCTCGTACCACGTTTCGGATTTTTTCGACCACCGGCCGAGATTTTGCAAATTTTTTAATTTATTATTTGAAATGTATTTTTTACGGGAAAACTACAAGTCCCAGCTCCTTGAAATTTGGTCACCATCCGCCCACGGGCCACGGGACCGCTCGTACCACGTTTCGGATTTTTTCGACCACCGGCCGAGATTTTGCGAATTTTTTAATTTATTTTTTGAAAAGTATTTTTTACGGGAAAACTACAAGTCTCAGCTCCTTGAAATTTGGTCACCATCCGCCCACGGGCCACGGGACCGCTCGTACCACGTTTCGGATTTTTTCGACCACCGGCCGAGATTTTGCGAATTTTTTAATTTATTTTTTGAAATGTATTTTTTACGGGAAAACTACAAGTCCCAGCTCCTTGAAATTTGGTCACCATCCGCCCACGGGCCACGGGACCGCTCGTACCACGTTTCGGATTTTTTCGACCACCGGCCGAGATTTTGCGAATTTTTTAATTTATTATTTGAAAAGTATTTTTTACGGGAAAACTACAAGTCCCAGCTCCTTGAAATTTGGTCACCATCCGCCCACGGGCCACGGGACCGCTCGTACCACGTTTCGGATTTTTTCGACCACCGGCCGAGATTTTGCGAATTTTTTAATTTATTTTTTGAAATGTATTTTTTACGAGAAAACTACAAGTCCCAGCTCCTTGAAATTTGGTCACCATCCGCCCACGGGCCACGGGACCGCTCGTACCACGTTTCGGATTTTTTCGACCACCGGCCGAGATTTTGCGAATTTTTTAATTTATTATTTGAAATGTATTTTTTACGGGAAAACTACAAGTCCCAGCTCCTTGAAATTTGGTCACCATCCGCCCACGGGCCACGGGACCGCTCGTACCACGTTTCGGATTTTTTCGACCACCGGCCGAGATTTTGCGAATTTTTTAATTTATTATTTGAAAAGTATTTTTTACGGGAAAACTACAAGTCCCAGCTCCTTGAACTTTGGTCACCATCCGCCCACGGGCCACGGGACCGCTCGTACCACGTTTCGGATTTTTTCGACCACCGGCCGAGATTTTGCGAATTTTTTAATTTATTTTTTGAAATGTATTTTTTACGAGAAAACTACAAGTCCCAGCTCCTTGAAATTTGGTCACCCTCCGCCCACGGGCCACGGGACCGCTCGTACCACGTTTCGGATTTTTTCGACCACCGGCCGAGATTTTGCGAATTTTTTAATTTATTTTTTGAAATGTATTTTTTACGGGAAAACTACAAGTCCCAGCTCCTTGAAATTTGGTCACCATCCGCCCACGGGCCACGGGACCGCTCGTACCACGTTTCGGATTTTTTCGACCACCGGCCGAGATTTTGCGAATTTTTTAATTTATTTTTTGAAATGTATTTTTTACGAGAAAACTACAAGTCCCAGCTCCTTGAAATTTGGTCACCATCCGCCCACGGGCCACGGGACCACTCGTACCACGTTTCGGATTTTTTCGACCACCGGCCGAGATTTTGCGAATTTTTTAATTTATTTTTTGAAATGTATTTTTTACGGGAAAACTACAAGTCCCAGCTCCTTGAAATTTGGTCACCATCCGCCCACGGGCCACGGGACCGCTCGTACCACGTTTCGGATTTTTTCGACCACCGGCCGAGATTTTGCGAATTTTTTAATTTATTTTTTGAAATGTATTTTTTACGAGAAAACTACAAGTCCCAGCTCCTTGAAATTTGGTCACCATCCGCCCACGGGCCACGGGACCGCTCGTACCACGTTTCGGATTTTTTCGACCACCGGCCGAGATTTTGCGAATTTTTTAATTTATTTTTTGAAATGTATTTTTTACGGGAAAACTACAAGTCCCAGCTCCTTGAAATTTGGTCACCATCCGCCCACGGGCCACGGGACCGCTCGTACCACGTTTCGGATTTTTTCGACCACCGGCCGAGATTTTGCGAATTTTTTAATTTATTTTTTGAAATGTATTTTTTACGGGAAAACTACAAGTCCCAGCTCCTTGAAATTTGGTCACCATCCGCCCACGGGCCACGGGACCGCTCGTACCACGTTTCGGATTTTTTCGACCACCGGCCGAGAGTTTGCGAATTTTTTAATTTATTTTTTGAAATGTATTTTTTACGAGAAAACTACAAGTCCCAGCTCCTTGAAATTTGGTCACCATCCGCCCACGGGCCACGGGACCACTCGTACCACGTTTCGGATTTTTTCGACCACCGGCCGAGATTTTGCGAATTTTTTAATTTATTTTTTGAAATGTATTTTTTACGAGAAAACTACAAGTCCCAGCTCCTTGAAATTTGGTCACCATCCGCCCACGGGCCACGGGACCACTCGTACCACGTTTCGGATTTTTTCGACCACCGGCCGAGATTTTGCGAATTTTCTAATTTATTTTTTGAAATGTATTTTTTACGAGAAAACTACAAGTCCCAGCTCCTTGAAATTTGGTCACCATCCGCCCACGGGCCACGGGACCGCTCGTACCACGTTTCGGATTTTTTCGACCACCGGCCGAGATTTTGCGAATTTTTTAATTTATTTTTTGAAATGTATTTTTTACGGGAAAACTACAAGTCCCAGCTCCTTGAAATTTGGTCACCATCCGCCCACGGGCCACGGGACCGCTCGTACCACGTTTCGGATTTTTTCGACCACCGGCCGAGATTTTGCGAATTTTTTAATTTATTTTTTGAAATGTATTTTTTACGGGAAAACTACAAGTCCCAGCTCCTTGAAATTTGGTCACCATCCGCCCACGGGCCACGGGACCGCTCGTACCACGTTTCGGATTTTTTCGACCACCGGCCGAGATTTTGCGAATTTTTTAATTTATTTTTTGAAATGTATTTTTTACGGGAAAACTACAAGTCCCAGCTCCTTGAAATTTGGTCACCATCCGCCCACGGGCCACGGGACCGCTCGTACCACGTTTCGGATTTTTTCGACCACCGGCCGAGATTTTGCGAATTTTTTAATTTATTTTTTGAAATGTATTTTTTACGGGAAAACTACAAGTCCCAGCTCCTTGAAATTTGGTCACCATCCGCCCACGGGCCACGGGACCGCTCGTACCACGTTTCGGATTTTTTCGACCACCGGCCGAGAGTTTGCGAATTTTTAAATTTATTTTTTGAAATGTATTTTTTACGAGAAAACTACAAGTCCCAGCTCCTTGAAATTTGGTCACCATCCGCCCACGGGCCACGGGACCACTCGTACCACGTTTCGGATTTTTTCGACCACCGGCCGAGATTTTGCGAATTTTTTAATTTATTATTTGAAAAGTATTTTTTACGAGAAAACTACAAGTCCCAGCTCCTTGAAATTTGGTCACCATCCGCCCACGGGCCACGGGACCACTCGTACCACGTTTCGGATTTTTTCGACCACCGGCCGAGATTTTGCGAATTTTTTAATTTATTATTTGAAATGTATTTTTTACGAGAAAACTACAAGTCCCAGCTCCTTGAAATTTGGTCACCATCCGCCCACGGGCCACGGGACCACTCGTACCACGTTTCGGATTTTTTCGACCACCGGCCGAGATTTTGCGAATTTTTTAATTTATTATTTGAAATGTATTTTTTACGGGAAAACTACAAGTCCCAGCTCCTTGAAATTTGGTCACCATCCGCCCACGGGCCACGGGACCACTCGTACCACGTTTCGGATTTTTTCGACCACCGGCCGAGATTTTGCGAATTTTTTAATTTATTTTTTGAAATGTATTTTTTACGAGAAAACTACAAGTCCCAGCTCCTTGAAATTTGGTCACCATCCGCCCACGGGCCACGGGACCACTCGTACCACGTTTCGGATTTTTTCGACCACCGGCCGAGATTTTGCGAATTTTTTAATTTATTTTTTGAAATGTATTTTTTACGAGAAAACTACAAGTCCCAGCTCCTTGAAATTCGTACCACGTTTTGTATTTTTTCGACCACCGGCCGAGATTTTGCGAATTTTTTAATTTATTTTTTGAAATGTATTTTTTACGAGAAAACTACAAGTCCCAGCTCCTTGAAATTTGGTCACCATCCGCCCACGGGCCACGGGACCACTCGTACCACGTTTCGGATTTTTTCGACCACCGGCCGAGATTTTGCGAATTTTTTAATTTATTTTTTGAAATGTATTTTTTACGAGAAAACTACAAGTCCCAGCTCCTTGAAATTTGGTAACCCTCCGCCCACGGGCCACGGGACCGCTCGTACCACGTTTCGGATTTTTTCGACCACCGGCCGAGATTTTGCGAATTTTTTAATTTATTTTTTGAAATGTATTTTTTACGAGAAAACTACAAGTCCCAGCTCCTTGAAATTTGGTCACCATCCGCCCACGGGCCACGGGACCACTCGTACCACGTTTCGGATTTTTTCGACCACCGGCCGAGATTTTGCGAATTTTTTAATTTATTTTTTGAAATGTATTTTTTACGGGAAAACTACAAGTCCCAGCTCCTTGAAATTTGGTCACCATCCGCCCACGGGCCACGGGACTACTCGTACCACGTTTCGGATTTTTTCGACCACCGGCCGAGATTTTGCGAATTTTTTAATTTATTTTTTGAAATGTATTTTTTACGAGAAAACTACAAGTCCCAGCTCCTTGAAATTTGGTCACCATCCGCCCACGGGCCGCGGGACCGCTCGTACCACGTTTCGGATTTTTTCGACCACCGGCCGAGAGTTTGCGAATTTTTCAATTTATTTTTTGAAATGTATTTTTTACGGGAAAACTACAAGTCCCAGCTCCTTGAAATTTTGTCACCATCCGCCCACGGGCCACGGGACCACTCGTACCACGTTTCGGATTTTTTCGACCACCGGCCGAGATTTTGCGAATTTTTTAATTTATTATTTGAAATGTATTTTTTACGAGAAAACTACAAGTCCCAGCTCTTTGAAATTTGGTCACCATCCGCCCACGGGCCACGGGACCACTCGTACCACGTTTCGGATTTTTTCGACCACCGGCCGAGATTTTGCGAATTTTTTAATTTATTTTTTGAAATGTATTTTTTACGAGAAAACTACAAGTCCCAGCTCCTTGAAATTTGGTCACCATCCGCCCACGGGCCACGGGACCACTCGTACCACGTTTCGGATTTTTTCGACCACCGGCCGAGATTTTGCGAATTTTTTAATTTATTATTTGAAAAGTATTTTTTACGAGAAAACTACAAGTCCCAGCTCCTTGAAATTTGGTCACCATCCGCCCACGGGCCACGGGACCACTCGTACCACGTTTCGGATTTTTTCGACCACCGGCCGAGATTTTGCGAATTTTTTAATTTATTTTTTGAAATGTATTTTTTACGAGAAAACTACAAGTCCCAGCTCCTTGAAATTTTGTCACCATCCGCCCACGGGCCACGGGACCACTCGTACCACGTTTCGGATTTTTTCGACCACCGGCCGAGATTTTGCGAATTTTTTAATTTATTTTTTGAAATGTATTTTTTACGAGAAAACTACAAGTCCCAGCTCCTTGAAATTTTGTCACCATCCGCCCACGGGCCACGGGACCACTCGTACCACGTTTCGGATTTTTTCGACCACCGGCCGAGATTTTGCGAATTTTTAAATTTATTTTTTGAAATGTATTTTTTACGAGAAAACTACAAGTCCCAGCTCCTTGAAATTTGGTCACCATCCGCCCACGGGCCACGGGACCACTCGTACCACGTTTCGGATTTTTTCGACCACCGGCCGAGATTTTGCGAATTTTTTAATTTATTTTTTGAAATGTATTTTTTACGAGAAAACTGCAAGTCCCAGCTCCTTGAAATTTTGTCACCATCCGCCCACGGGCCACGGGACCGCTCGTACCACGTTTCGGATTTTTTCGACCACCGGCCGAGATTTTGCGAATTTTTTAATTTATTTTTTGAAATGTATTTTTTACGAGAAAACTACAAGTCCCAGCTCCTTGAAATTTGGTCACCATCCGCCCACGGGCCACGGGACCACTCGTACCACGTTTCGGATTTTTTCGACCACCGGCCGAGATTTTGCGAATTTTTTAATTTATTTTTTGAAATGTATTTTTTACGAGAAAACTACAAGTCCCAGCTCCTTGAAATTTTGTCACCATCCGCCCACGGGCCACGGGACCACTCGTACCACGTTTCGGATTTTTTCGACCACCGGCCGAGATTTTGCGAATTTTTTAATTTATTTTTTGAAATGTATTTTTTACGAGAAAACTACAAATCCCAGCTCCTTGAAATTCGTACCACGTTTTGTATTTTTTCGACCACCGGCCGAGATTTTGCGAATTTTTTAATTTATTTTTTGAAATGTATTTTTTACGAGAAAACTACAAGTCCCAGCTCCTTGAAATTTGGTCACCATCCGCCCACGGGCCACGGGACCGCTCGTACCACGTTTCGGATTTTTTCGACCACCGGCCGAGATTTTGCGAATTTTTTAATTTATTTTTTGAAATGTATTTTTTACGAGAAAACTACAAGTCCCAGCTCCTTGAAATTTGGTCACCATCCGCCCACGGGCCACGGGACCGCTCGTACCACGTTTCGGATTTTTTCGACCACCGGCCGAGATTTTGCGAATTTTTTAATTTATTTTTTGAAATGTATTTTTTACGGGAAAACTACAAGTCCCAGCTCCTTGAAATTTTGTCACCATCCGCCCACGGGCCACGGGACCGCTCGTACCACGTTTCGGATTTTTTCGACCACCGGCCGAGAGTTTGCGAATTTTTTAATTTATTTTTTGAAATGTATTTTTTACGGGAAAACTACAAGTCCCAGCTCCTTGAAATTTTGTCACCATCCGCCCACGGGACACGGGACCACTCGTACCACGTTTCGGATTTTTTCGACCACCGGCCGAGATTTTGCGAATTTTTTAATTTATTTTTTGAAATGTATTTTTTACGAGAAAACTACAAGTCCCAGCTCCTTGAAATTTTGTCACCATCCGCCCACGGGCCACGGGACCACTCGTACCACGTTTCGGATTTTTTCGACCACCGGCCGAGATTTTGCGAATTTTTTAATTTATTATTTGAAATGTATTTTTTACGAGAAAACTACAAGTCCCAGCTCCTTGAAATTTGGTCACCATCCGCCCACGGGCCACGGGACCATTCGTACCACGTTTCGGATTTTTTCGACCACCGGCCGAGATTTTGCGAATTTTTAAATTTATTTTTTGAAATGTATTTTTTACGAGAAAACTACAAGTCCCAGCTCCTTGAAATTTGGTCACCATCCGCCCACGGGCCACGGGACCGCTCGTACCACGTTTCGGATTTTTTCGACCACCGGCCGAGATTTTGCGAATTTTTTAATTTATTTTTTGAAATGTATTTTTTACGAGAAAACTACAAGTCCCAGCTCCTTGAAATTTGGTCACCATCCGCCCACGGGCCACGGGACCGCTCGTACCACGTTTCGGATTTTTTCGACCACCGGCCGAGATTTTGCGAATTTTTTAATTTATTTTTTGAAATGTATTTTTTACGAGAAAACTACAAGTCCCAGCTCCTTGAAATTTGGTCACCATCCGCCCACGGGCCACGGGACCACTCGTACCACGTTTCGGATTTTTTCGACCACCGGCCGAGATTTTGCGAATTTTTTAATTTATTTTTTGAAATGTATTTTTTACGGGAAAACTACAAGTCCCAGCTCCTTGAAATTTTGTCACCATCCGCCCACGGGCCACGGGACGGCTCGTACCACGTTTCGGATTTTTTCGACCACCGGCCGAGATTTTGCGAATTTTTTAATTTATTATTTGAAAAGTATTTATTTACGAGAAAACTACAAGTCCCAGCTCCTTGAAATTTGGTCACCATCCGCCCACGGGCCACGGGACCGCTCGTACCACGTTTCGGATTTTTTCGACCACCGGCCGAGATTTTGCGAATTTTTTAATTTATTATTTGAAATGTATTTTTTACGGGAAAACTACAAGTCCCAGCTCCTTGAAATTTGGTCACCATCCGCCCACGGGCCACGGGACCACTCGTACCACGTTTCGGATTTTTTTGACCACCGGCCGAGATTTTGCGAATTTTTTAATTTATTTTTTGAAATGTATTTTTTACAGGAAAACTACAAGTCCCAGCTCCTTGAAATTTTGTCACCATCCGCCCACGGGCCACGGGACCACTCGTACCACGTTTCGGATTTTTTCGACCACCGGCCGAGATTTTGCGAATTTTTTAATTTATTTTTTGAAATGTATTTTTTACGAGAAAACTACAAATCCCAGCTCCTTGAAATTCGTACCACGTTTTGTATTTTTTCGACCACCGGCCGAGATTTTGCGAATTTTTTAATTTATTTTTTGAAATGTATTTTTTACGAGAAAACTACAAGTCCCAGCTCCTTGAAATTTGGTCACCATCCGCCCACGGGCCACGGGACCACTCGTACCACGTTTCGGATTTTTTCGACCACCGGCCGAGATTTTGCGAATTTTTTAATTTATTTTTTGAAATGTATTTTTTACGGGAAAACTACAAGTCCCAGCTCCTTGAAATTTGGTCACCATCCGCCCACGGGCCACGGGACCGCTCGTACCACGTTTCGGATTTTTTCGACCACCGGCCGAGATTTTGCGAATTTTTTAATTTATTTTTTGAAATGTATTTTTTACGGGAAAACTACAAGTCCCAGCTCCTTGAAATTTTGTCACCATCCGCCCACGGGCCACGGGACCGCTCGTACCACGTTTCGGATTTTTTCGACCACCGGCCGAGAGTTTGCGAATTTTTTAATTTATTTTTTGAAATGTATTTTTTACGGGAAAACTACAAGTCCCAGCTCCTTGAAATTTTGTCACCATCCGCCCACGGGACACGGGACCACTCGTACCACGTTTCGGATTTTTTCGACCACCGGCCGAGATTTTGCGAATTTTTTAATTTATTTTTTGAAATGTATTTTTTACGAGAAAACTACAAGTCCCAGCTCCTTGAAATTTTGTCACCATCCGCCCACGGGCCACGGGACCACTCGTACCACGTTTCGGATTTTTTCGACCACCGGCCGAGATTTTGCGAATTTTTTAATTTATTATTTGAAATGTATTTTTTACGAGAAAACTACAAGTCCCAGCTCCTTGAAATTTGGTCACCATCCGCCCACGGGCCACGGGACCATTCGTACCACGTTTCGGATTTTTTCGACCACCGGCCGAGATTTTGCGAATTTTTTAATTTATTTTTTGAAATGTATTTTTTACGAGAAAACTACAAGTCCCAGCTCCTTGAAATTTGGTCACCATCCGCCCACGGGCCACGGGACCGCTCGTACCACGTTTTGGATTTTTTCGACCACCGGCCGAGATTTTGCGAATTTTTTAATTTATTTTTTGAAATGTATTTTTTACGAGAAAACTACAAGTCCCAGCTCCTTGAAATTTGGTCACCATCCGCCCACGGGCCACGGGACCGCTCGTACCACGTTTCGGATTTTTTCGACCACCGGCCGAGATTTTGCGAATTTTTTAATTTATTTTTTGAAATGTATTTTTTACGAGAAAACTACAAGTCCCAGCTCCTTGAAATTTGGTCACCATCCGCCCACGGGCCACGGGACCACTCGTACCACGTTTCGGATTTTTTCGACCACCGGCCGAGATTTTGCGAATTTTTTAATTTATTTTTTGAAATGTATTTTTTACGGGAAAACTACAAGTCCCAGCTCCTTGAAATTTTGTCACCATCCGCCCACGGGCCACGGGACGGCTCGTACCACGTTTCGGATTTTTTCAACCACCGGCCGAGATTTTGCGAATTTTTTAATTTATTATTTGAAAAGTATTTTTTACGAGAAAACTACAAGTCCCAGCTCCTTGAAATTTGGTCACCATCCGCCCACGGGCCACGGGACCGCTCGTACCACGTTTCGGATTTTTTCGACCACCGGCCGAGATTTTGCGAATTTTTTAATTTATTATTTGAAATGTATTTTTTACGGGAAAACTACAAGTCCCAGCTCCTTGAAATTTGGTCACCATCCGCCCACGGGCCACGGGACCACTCGTACCACGTTTCGGATTTTTTTGACCACCGGCCGAGATTTTGCGAATTTTTTAATTTATTTTTTGAAATGTATTTTTTACAGGAAAACTACAAGTCCCAGCTCCTTGAAATTTTGTCACCATCCGCCCACGGGCCACGGGACCACTCGTACCACGTTTCGGAATTTTTCGACCACCGGCCGAGAGTTTGCGAATTTTTTAATTTATTTTTTGAAATGTATTTTTTACGAGAAAACTACAAGTCCCAGCTCCTTGAAATTTGGTCACCATCCGCCCACGGGCCACGGGACCACTCGTACCACGTTTCGGATTTTTTCGACCACCGGCCGAGATTTTGCGAATTTTTTAATTTATTATTTGAAATGTATTTTTTACGGGAAAACTACAAGTCCCAGCTCCTTGAAATTTGGTCACCATCCGCCCACGGGCCACGGGACCACTCGTACCACGTTTCGGATTTTTTCGACCACCGGCCGAGATTTTGCGAATTTTTTAATTTATTTTTTGAAATGTATTTTTTACGAGAAAACTACAAGTCCCAGCTCCTTGAAATTCGTACCACGTTTTGTATTTTTTCGACCACCGGCCGAGATTTTGCGAATTTTTTAATTTATTTTTTGAAATGTATTTTTTACGAGAAAACTACAAGTCCCAGCTCCTTGAAATTTGGTCACCATCCGCCCACGGGCCACGGGACCGCTCGTACCACGTTTCGGATTTTTTCGACCACCGGCCGAGATTTTGCGAATTTTTTAATTTATTATTTGAAATGTATTTTTTACGAGAAAACTACAAGTCCCAGCTCCTTGAAATTTGGTCACCATCCGCCCACGGGCCACGGGACCGCTCGTACCACGTTTCGGATTTTTTCGACCACCGGCCGAGATTTTGCGAATTTTTTAATTTATTTTTTGAAATGTATTTTTTACGGGAAAACTACAAGTCCCAGCTCCTTGAAATTTTGTCACCATCCGCCCACGGGCCACGGGACCGCTCGTACCACGTTTCGGATTTTTTCGACCACCGGCCGAGAGTTTGCGAATTTTTTAATTTATTTTTTGAAATGTATTTTTTACGGGAAAACTACAAGTCCCAGCTCCTTGAAATTTTGTCACCATCCGCCCACGGGACACGGGACCACTCGTACCACGTTTCGGATTTTTTCGACCACCGGCCGAGATTTTGCGAATTTTTTAATTTATTTTTTGAAATGTATTTTTTACGAGAAAACTACAAGTCCCAGCTCCTTGAAATTTTGTCACCATCCGCCCACGGGCCACGGGACCACTCGTACCACGTTTCGGATTTTTTCGACCACCGGCCGAGATTTTGCGAATTTTTTAATTTATTATTTGAAAAGTATTTTTTAAGAGAAAACTACAAGTCCCAGCTCCTTGAAATTTGGTCACCATCCGCCCACGGGCCACGGGACCATTCGTACCACGTTTCGGATTTTTTCGACCACCGGCCGAGATTTTGCGAATTTTTTAATTTATTTTTTGAAATGTATTTTTTACGAGAAAACTACAAGTCCCAGCTCCTTGAAATTTGGTCACCATCCGCCCACGGGCCACGGGACCGCTCGTACCACGTTTCGGATTTTTTCGACCACCGGCCGAGATTTTGCGAATTTTTTAATTTATTTTTTGAAATGTATTTTTTACGAGAAAACTACAAGTCCCAGCTCCTTGAAATTTGGTCACCATCCGCCCACGGGCCACGGGACCGCTCGTACCACGTTTCGGATTTTTTCGACCACCGGCCGAGATTTTGCGAATTTTTTAATTTATTTTTTGAAATGTATTTTTTACGAGAAAACTACAAGTCCCAGCTCCTTGAAATTTGGTCACCATCCGCCCACGGGCCACGGGACCGCTCGTACCACGTTTCGGATTTTTTCGACCACCGGCCGAGATTTTGCGAATTTTTTAATTTATTTTTTGAAATGTATTTTTTACGAGAAAACTACAAGTCCCAGCTCCTTGAAATTTGGTCACCATCCGCCCACGGGCCACGGGACCGCTCGTACCACGTTTCGGATTTTTTCGACCACCGGCCGAGAGTTTGCGAATTTTTTAATTTATTTTTTGAAATGTATTTTTTACGGGAAAACTACAAGTCCCAGCTCCTTGAAATTTTGTCACCATCCGCCCACGGGCCATGGGACCACTCGTACCACGTTTCGGATTTTTTCGACCACCGGCCGAGATTTTGCGAATTTTTTAATTTATTTTTTGAAATGTATTTTTACGAGAAAACTACAAGTCCCAGCTCCTTGAAATTTGGTCACCATCCGCCCACGGACCACGGGACCACTCGTACCACGTTTCGGATTTTTTCGACCACCGGCCGAGATTTTGCGAATTTTTTAATTTATTTTTTGAAATGTATTTTTTACGAGAAAACTACAAGTCCCAGCTCCTTGAAATTTGGTCACCATCCGCCCACGGGACACGGGACCACTCGTACCACGTTTCGGATTTTTTCGACCACCGGCCGAGATTTTGCGAATTTTTAAATTTATTTTTTGAAATGTATTTTTTACGAGAAAACTACAAGTCCCAGCTCCTTGAAATTTTGTCACCATCCGCCCACGGGCCACGGGACCACTCGTACCACGTTTCGGATTTTTTCGACCACCGGCCGAGATTTTGCGAATTTTTTAATTTATTTTTTGAAATGTATTTTTTACGGGAAAACTACAAGTCCCAGCTCCTTGAAATTTTGTCACCATCCGCCCACGGGCCATGGGACCACTCGTACCACGTTTCGGATTTTTTCGACCACCGGCCGAGATTTTGCGAATTTTTTAATTTATTTTTTGAAATGTATTTTTACGAGAAAACTACAAGTCCCAGCTCCTTGAAATTTGGTCACCATCCGCCCACGGACCACGGGACCACTCGTACCACGTTTCGGATTTTTTCGACCACCGGCCGAGATTTTGCGAATTTTTTAATTTATTTTTTGAAATGTATTTTTTACGAGAAAACTACAAGTCCCAGCTCCTTGAAATTTGGTCACCATCCGCCCACGGGACACGGGACCACTCGTACCACGTTTCGGATTTTTTCGACCACCGGCCGAGATTTTGCGAATTTTTAAATTTATTTTTTGAAATGTATTTTTTACGAGAAAACTACAAGTCCCAGCTCCTTGAAATTTTGTCACCATCCGCCCACGGGCCACGGGACCACTCGTACCACGTTTCGGATTTTTTCGACCACCGGCCGAGATTTTGCGAATTTTTTAATTTATTTTTTGAAATGTATTTTTTACGAGAAAACTACAAGTCCCAGCTCCTTGAAATTCGTACCACGTTTTGTATTTTTTCGACCACCGGCCGAGATTTTGCGAATTTTTAAATTTATTTTTTGAAATGTATTTTTTACGAGAAAACTACAAGTCCCAGCTCCTTGAAATTTGGTCACCATCCGCCCACGGGCCACGGGACCGCTCGTACCACGTTTCGGATTTTTTCGACCACCGGCCGAGATTTTGCGAATTTTTTAATTTATTTTTTGAAATGTATTTTTTACGAGAAAACTACAAGTCCCAGCTCCTTGAAATTTGGTCACCATCCGCCCACGGGCCACGGGACCGCTCGTACCACGTTTCGGATTTTTTCGACCACCGGCCGAGATTTTGCGAATTTTTTAATTTATTTTTTGAAATGTATTTTTTACGAGAAAACTACAAGTCCCAGCTCCTTGAAATTTGGTCACCATCCGCCCACGGGCCACGGGACCGCTCGTACCACGTTTCGGATTTTTTCGACCACCGGCCGAGATTTTGCGAATTTTTTAATTTATTTTTTGAAATGTATTTTTTACGAGAAAACTACAAGTCCCAGCTCCTTGAAATTTGGTCACCATCCGCCCACGGGCCACGGGACCGCTCGTACCACGTTTCGGATTTTTTCGACCACCGGCCGAGAGTTTGCGAATTTTTTAATTTATTTTTTGAAATGTATTTTTTACGGGAAAACTACAAGTCCCAGCTCCTTGAAATTTTGTCACCATCCGCCCACGGGCCATGGGACCACTCGTACCACGTTTCGGATTTTTTCGACCACCGGCCGAGATTTTGCGAATTTTTTAATTTATTTTTTGAAATGTATTTTTACGAGAAAACTACAAGTCCCAGCTCCTTGAAATTTGGTCACCATCCGCCCACGGACCACGGGACCACTCGTACCACGTTTCGGATTTTTTCGACCACCGGCCGAGATTTTGCGAATTTTTTAATTTATTTTTTGAAATGTATTTTTTACGAGAAAACTACAAGTCCCAGCTCCTTGAAATTTGGTCACCATCCGCCCACGGGACACGGGACCACTCGTACCACGTTTCGGATTTTTTCGACCACCGGCCGAGATTTTGCGAATTTTTAAATTTATTTTTTGAAATGTATTTTTTACGAGAAAACTACAAGTCCCAGCTCCTTGAAATTTTGTCACCATCCGCCCACGGGCCACGGGACCACTCGTACCACGTTTCGGATTTTTTCGACCACCGGCCGAGATTTTGCGAATTTTTTAATTTATTTTTTGAAATGTATTTTTTACGAGAAAACTACAAGTCCCAGCTCCTTGAAATTCGTACCACGTTTTGTATTTTTTCGACCACCGGCCGAGATTTTGCGAATTTTTAAATTTATTTTTTGAAATGTATTTTTTACGAGAAAACTACAAGTCCCAGCTCCTTGAAATTTGGTCACCATCCGCCCACGGGCCACGGGACCGCTCGTACCACGTTTCGGATTTTTTCGACCACCGGCCGAGATTTTGCGAATTTTTTAATTTATTTTTTGAAATGTATTTTTTACGAGAAAACTACAAGTCCCAGCTCCTTGAAATTTGGTCACCATCCGCCCACGGGCCACGGGACCGCTCGTACCACGTTTCGGATTTTTTCGACCACCGGCCGAGATTTTGCGAATTTTTTAATTTATTTTTTGAAATGTATTTTTTACGAGAAAACTACAAGTCCCAGCTCCTTGAAATTTGGTCACCATCCGCCCACGGGCCACGGGACCGCTCGTACCACGTTTCGGATTTTTTCGACCACCGGCCGAGATTTTGCGAATTTTTTAATTTATTTTTTGAAATGTATTTTTTACGAGAAAACTACAAGTCCCAGCTCCTTGAAATTTGGTCACCATCCGCCCACGGGCCACGGGACCGCTCGTACCACGTTTCGGATTTTTTCGACCACCGGCCGAGAGTTTGCGAATTTTTTAATTTATTTTTTGAAATGTATTTTTTACGGGAAAACTACAAGTCCCAGCTCCTTGAAATTTTGTCACCATCCGCCCACGGGCCATGGGACCACTCGTACCACGTTTCGGATTTTTTCGACCACCGGCCGAGATTTTGCGAATTTTTTAATTTATTTTTTGAAATGTATTTTTACGAGAAAACTACAAGTCCCAGCTCCTTGAAATTTGGTCACCATCCGCCCACGGACCACGGGACCACTCGTACCACGTTTCGGATTTTTTCGACCACCGGCCGAGATTTTGCGAATTTTTTAATTTATTTTTTGAAATGTATTTTTTACGAGAAAACTACAAGTCCCAGCTCCTTGAAATTTGGTCACCATCCGCCCACGGGACACGGGACCACTCGTACCACGTTTCGGATTTTTTCGACCACCGGCCGAGATTTTGCGAATTTTTAAATTTATTTTTTGAAATGTATTTTTTACGAGAAAACTACAAGTCCCAGCTCCTTGAAATTTTGTCACCATCCGCCCACGGGCCACGGGACCACTCGTACCACGTTTCGGATTTTTTCGACCACCGGCCGAGATTTTGCGAATTTTTTAATTTATTTTTTGAAATGTATTTTTTACGAGAAAACTACAAGTCCCAGCTCCTTGAAATTCGTACCACGTTTTGTATTTTTTCGACCACCGGCCGAGATTTTGCGAATTTTTTAATTTATTTTTTGAAATGTATTTTTTACGAGAAAACTACAAGTCCCAGCTCCTTGAAATTTGGTCACCATCCGCCCACGGGCCACGGGACCGCTCGTACCACGTTTCGGATTTTTTCGACCACCGGCCGAGATTTTGCGAATTTTTTAATTTATTTTTTGAAATGTATTTTTTACGAGAAAACTACAAGTCCCAGCTCCTTGAAATTTGGTCACCATCCGCCCACGGGCCACGGGACCGCTCGTACCACGTTTCGGATTTTTTCGACCACCGGCCGAGATTTTGCGAATTTTTTAATTTATTTTTTGAAATGTATTTTTTACGAGAAAACTACAAGTCCCAGCTCCTTGAAATTTGGTCACCATCCGCCCACGGGCCACGGGACCGCTCGTACCACGTTTCGGATTTTTTCGACCACCGGCCGAGAGTTTGCGAATTTTTTAATTTATTTTTTGAAATGTATTTTTTACGGGAAAACTACAAGTCCCAGCTCCTTGAAATTTTGTCACCATCCGCCCACGGGCCATGGGACCACTCGTACCACGTTTCGGATTTTTTCGACCACCGGCCGAGATTTTGCGAATTTTTTAATTTATTTTTTGAAATGTATTTTTACGAGAAAACTACAAGTCCCAGCTCCTTGAAATTTGGTCACCATCCGCCCACGGACCACGGGACCACTCGTACCACGTTTCGGATTTTTTCGACCACCGGCCGAGATTTTGCGAATTTTTTAATTTATTTTTTGAAATGTATTTTTTACGAGAAAACTACAAGTCCCAGCTCCTTGAAATTTGGTCACCATCCGCCCACGGGACACGGGACCACTCGTACCACGTTTCGGATTTTTTCGACCACCGGCCGAGATTTTGCGAATTTTTAAATTTATTTTTTGAAATGTATTTTTTACGAGAAAACTACAAGTCCCAGCTCCTTGAAATTTTGTCACCATCCGCCCACGGGCCACGGGACCACTCGTACCACGTTTCGGATTTTTTCGACCACCGGCCGAGATTTTGCGAATTTTTTAATTTATTTTTTGAAATGTATTTTTTACGAGAAAACTACAAGTCCCAGCTCCTTGAAATTCGTACCACGTTTTGTATTTTTTCGACCACCGGCCGAGATTTTGCGAATTTTTTAATTTATTTTTTGAAATGTATTTTTTACGAGAAAACTACAAGTCCCAGCTCCTTGAAATTTGGTCACCATCCGCCCACGGGCCACGGGACCGCTCGTACCACGTTTCGGATTTTTTCGACCACCGGCCGAGATTTTGCGAATTTTTTAATTTATTTTTTGAAATGTATTTTTTACGAGAAAACTACAAGTCCCAGCTCCTTGAAATTTGGTCACCATCCGCCCACGGGCCACGGGACCGCTCGTACCACGTTTCGGATTTTTTCGACCACCGGCCGAGATTTTGCGAATTTTTTAATTTATTTTTTGAAATGTATTTTTTACGGGAAAACTACAAGTCCCAGCTCCTTGAAATTTTGTCACCATCCGCCCACGGGCCACGGGACCGCTCGTACCACGTTTCGGATTTTTTCGACCACCGGCCGAGAGTTTGCGAATTTTTTAATTTATTTTTTGAAATGTATTTTTTACGGGAAAACTACAAGTCCCAGCTCCTTGAAATTTTGTCACCATCCGCCCACGGGACACGGGACCACTCGTACCACGTTTCGGATTTTTTCGACCACCGGCCGAGATTTTGCGAATTTTTTAATTTATTTTTTGAAATGTATTTTTTACGAGAAAACTACAAGTCCCAGCTCCTTGAAATTTTGTCACCATCCGCCCACGGGCCACGGGACCACTCGTACCACGTTTCGGATTTTTTCGACCACCGGCCGAGATTTTGCGAATTTTTTAATTTATTATTTGAAATGTATTTTTTACGAGAAAACTACAAGTCCCAGCTCCTTGAAATTTGGTCACCATCCGCCCACGGGCCACGGGACCATTCGTACCACGTTTCGGATTTTTTCGACCACCGGCCGAGATTTTGCGAATTTTTTAATTTATTTTTTGAAATGTATTTTTTACGAGAAAACTACAAGTCCCAGCTCCTTGAAATTTGGTCACCATCCGCCCACGGGCCACGGGACCGCTCGTACCACGTTTCGGATTTTTTCGACCACCGGCCGAGATTTTGCGAATTTTTTAATTTATTTTTTGAAATGTATTTTTTACGAGAAAACTACAAGTCCCAGCTCCTTGAAATTTGGTCACCATCCGCCCACGGGCCACGGGACCGCTCGTACCACGTTTCGGATTTTTTCGACCACCGGCCGAGATTTTGCGAATTTTTTAATTTATTTTTTGAAATGTATTTTTTACGAGAAAACTACAAGTCCCAGCTCCTTGAAATTTGGTCACCATCCGCCCACGGGCCACGGGACCACTCGTACCACGTTTCGGATTTTTTCGACCACCGGCCGAGATTTTGCGAATTTTTTAATTTATTTTTTGAAATGTATTTTTTACGGGAAAACTACAAGTCCCAGCTCCTTGAAATTTTGTCACCATCCGCCCACGGGCCACGGGACGGCTCGTACCACGTTTCGGATTTTTTCGACCACCGGCCGAGATTTTGCGAATTTTTTAATTTATTATTTGAAAAGTATTTTTTACGAGAAAACTACAAGTCCCAGCTCCTTGAAATTTGGTCACCATCCGCCCACGGGCCACGGGACCACTCGTACCACGTTTCGGATTTTTTCGACCACCGGCCGAGATTTTGCGAATTTTTTAATTTATTATTTGAAATGTATTTTTTACGGGAAAACTACAAGTCCCAGCTCCTTGAAATTTGGTCACCATCCGCCCACGGGCCACGGGACCACTCGTACCACGTTTCGGATTTTTTTGACCACCGGCCGAGATTTTGCGAATTTTTTAATTTATTTTTTGAAATGTATTTTTTACAGGAAAACTACAAGTCCCAGCTCCTTGAAATTTTGTCACCATCCGCCCACGGGCCACGGGACCACTCGTACCACGTTTCGGAATTTTTCGACCACCGGCCGAGAGTTTGCGAATTTTTTAATTTATTTTTTGAAATGTATTTTTTACGAGAAAACTACAAGTCCCAGCTCCTTGAAATTTGGTCACCATCCGCCCACGGGCCACGGGACCACTCGTACCACGTTTCGGATTTTTTCGACCACCGGCCGAGATTTTGCGAATTTTTTAATTTATTATTTGAAATGTATTTTTTACGGGAAAACTACAAGTCCCAGCTCCTTGAAATTTGGTCACCATCCGCCCACGGGCCACGGGACCACTCGTACCACGTTTCGGATTTTTTCGACCACCGGCCGAGATTTTGCGAATTTTTAAATTTATTTTTTGAAATGTATTTTTTACGAGAAAACTACAAGTCCCAGCTCCTTGAAATTTTGTCACCATCCGCCCACGGGCCACGGGACCACTCGTACCACGTTTCGGATTTTTTCGACCACCGGCCGAGATTTTGCGAATTTTTTAATTTATTTTTTGAAATGTATTTTTTACGAGAAAACTACAAGTCCCAGCTCCTTGAAATTCGTACCACGTTTTGTATTTTTTCGACCACCGGCCGAGATTTTGCGAATTTTTTAATTTATTTTTTGAAATGTATTTTTTACGAGAAAACTACAAGTCCCAGCTCCTTGAAATTTGGTCACCATCCGCCCACGGGCCACGGGACCGCTCGTACCACGTTTCGGATTTTTTCAACCACCGGCCGAGATTTTGCGAATTTTTTAATTTATTATTTGAAATGTATTTTTTACGAGAAAACTACAAGTCCCAGCTCCTTGAAATTTGGTCACCATCCGCCCACGGGCCACGGGACCGCTCGTACCACGTTTCGGATTTTTTCGACCACCGGCCGAGATTTTGCGAATTTTTTAATTTATTTTTTGAAATGTATTTTTTACGGGAAAACTACAAGTCCCAGCTCCTTGAAATTTTGTCACCATCCGCCCACGGGCCACGGGACCGCTCGTACCACGTTTCGGATTTTTTCGACCACCGGCCGAGAGTTTGCGAATTTTTTAATTTATTTTTTGAAATGTATTTTTTACGGGAAAACTACAAGTCCCAGCTCCTTGAAATTTTGTCACCATCCGCCCACGGGACACGGGACCACTCGTACCACGTTTCGGATTTTTTCGACCACCGGCCGAGATTTTGCGAATTTTTTAATTTATTTTTTGAAATGTATTTTTTACGAGAAAACTACAAGTCCCAGCTCCTTGAAATTTTGTCACCATCCGCCCACGGGCCACGGGACCACTCGTACCACGTTTCGGATTTTTTCGACCACCGGCCGAGATTTTGCGAATTTTTTAATTTATTATTTGAAAAGTATTTTTTAAGAGAAAACTACAAGTCCCAGCTCCTTGAAATTTGGTCACCATCCGCCCACGGGCCACGGGACCATTCGTACCACGTTTCGGATTTTTTCGACCACCGGCCGAGATTTTGCGAATTTTTTAATTTATTTTTTGAAATGTATTTTTTACGAGAAAACTACAAGTCCCAGCTCCTTGAAATTTGGTCACCATCCGCCCACGGGCCACGGGACCGCTCGTACCACGTTTCGGATTTTTTCGACCACCGGCCGAGATTTTGCGAATTTTTTAATTTATTTTTTGAAATGTATTTTTTACGAGAAAACTACAAGTCCCAGCTCCTTGAAATTTGGTCACCATCCGCCCACGGGCCACGGGACCGCTCGTACCACGTTTCGGATTTTTTCGACCACCGGCCGAGAGTTTGCGAATTTTTTAATTTATTTTTTGAAATGTATTTTTTACGGGAAAACTACAAGTCCCAGCTCCTTGAAATTTTGTCACCATCCGCCCACGGGCCACGGGACCGCTCGTACCACGTTTCGGATTTTTTCGACCACCGGCCGAGATTTTGCGAATTTTTTAATTTATTTTTTGAAATGTATTTTTTACGAGAAAACTACAAGTCCCAGCTCCTTGAAATTTGGTCACCATCCGCCCACGGGCCACGGGACCACTCGTACCACGTTTCGGATTTTTTCGACCACCGGCCGAGATTTTGCGAATTTTTTAATTTATTTTTTGAAATGTATTTTTTACGAGAAAACTACAAGTCCCAGCTCCTTGAAATTTGGTCACCATCCGCCCACGGGCCACGGGACCGCTCGTACCACGTTTCGGATTTTTTCGACCACCGGCCGAGATTTTGCGAATTTTTTAATTTATTATTTGAAAAGTATTTTTTACGAGAAAACTACAAGTCCCAGCTCCTTGAAATTTGGTCACCATCCGCCCACGGGCCACGGGACCACTCGTACCACGTTTCGGATTTTTTCGACCACCGGCCGAGATTTTGCGAATTTTTTAATTTATTTTTTGAAATGTATTTTTTACGAGAAAACTACAAGTCCCAGCTCCTTGAAATTTGGTCACCATCCGCCCACGGGCCACGGGACCACTCGTACCACGTTTCGGATTTTTTCGACCACCGGCCGAGAGTTTGCGAATTTTTTAATTTATTTTTTGAAATGTATTTTTTACGAGAAAACTACAAGTCCCAGCTCCTTGAAATTTGGTCACCATCCGCCCACGGGCCACGGGACCACTCGTACCACGTTTCGGATTTTTTCGACCACCGGCCGAGATTTTGCGAATTTTTTAATTTATTATTTGAAAAGTATTTTTTACGAGAAAACTACAAGTCCCAGCTCCTTGAAATTTGGTCACCATCCGCCCACGGGCCACGGGACCACTCGTACCACGTTTCGGATTTTTTCGACCACCGGCCGAGAGTTTGCGAATTTTTTAATTTATTTTTTGAAATGTATTTTTTACGGGAAAACTACAAGTCCCAGCTCCTTGAAATTTTGTCACCATCCGCCCACGGGCCACGGGACCGCTCGTACCACGTTTCGGATTTTTTCGACCACCGGCCGAGATTTTGCGAATTTTTTAATTTATTTTTTGAAATGTATTTTTTACGAGAAAACTACAAGTCCCAGCTCCTTGAAATTTGGTCACCATCCGCCCACGGGCCACGGGACCACTCGTACCACGTTTCGGATTTTTTCGACCACCGGCCGAGATTTTGCGAATTTTTTAATTTATTTTTTGAAATGTATTTTTTACGAGAAAACTACAAGTCCCAGCTCCTTGAAATTTGGTCACCATCCGCCCACGGGCCACGGGACCGCTCGTACCACGTTTCGGATTTTTTCGACCACCGGCCGAGATTTTGCGAATTTTTTAATTTATTATTTGAAAAGTATTTTTTACGAGAAAACTACAAGTCCCAGCTCCTTGAAATTTGGTCACCATCCGCCCACGGGCCACGGGACCACTCGTACCACGTTTCGGATTTTTTCGACCACCGGCCGAGATTTTGCGAATTTTTTAATTTATTTTTTGAAATGTATTTTTTACGAGAAAACTACAAGTCCCAGCTCCTTGAAATTTGGTCACCATCCGCCCACGGGCCACGGGACCACTCGTACCACGTTTCGGATTTTTTCGACCACCGGCCGAGAGTTTGCGAATTTTTTAATTTATTTTTTGAAATGTATTTTTTACGAGAAAACTACAAGTCCCAGCTCCTTGAAATTTGGTCACCATCCGCCCACGGGCCACGGGACCACTCGTACCACGTTTCGGATTTTTTCGACCACCGGCCGAGATTTTGCGAATTTTTTAATTTATTATTTGAAAAGTATTTTTTACGAGAAAACTACAAGTCCCAGCTCCTTGAAATTTGGTCACCATCCGCCCACGGGCCACGGGACCACTCGTACCACGTTTCGGATTTTTTCGACCACCGGCCGAGATTTTGCGAATTTTTTAATTTATTATTTGAAAAGTATTTTTTACGAGAAAACTACAAGTCCCAGCTCCTTGAAATTTGGTCACCATCCGCCCACGGGCCACGGGACCACTCGTACCACGTTTCGGATTTTTTCGACCACCGGCCGAGATTTTGCGAATTTTTTAATTTATTTTTTGAAATGTATTTTTTACGAGAAAACTACAAGTCCCAGCTCCTTGAAATTTGGTCACCATCCGCCCACGGGCCACGGGACCACTCGTACCACGTTTCGGATTTTTTCGACCACCGGCCGAGATTTTGCGAATTTTTTAATTTATTTTTTGAAATGTATTTTTTACGAGAAAACTACAAGTCCCAGCTCCTTGAAATTTGGTCACCATCCGCCCACGGGCCACGGGACCACTCGTACCACGTTTCGGATTTTTTCGACCACCGGCCGAGATTTTGCGAATTTTTTAATTTATTTTTTGAAATGTATTTTTTATGAGAAAACTACAAGTCCCAGCTCCTTGAAATTTGGTCACCATCCGCCCACGGGCCACGGGACCACTCGTACCACGTTTCGGATTTTTTCGACCACCGGCCGACATTTTGCGAATTTTTTAATTTATTTTTTGAAATGTATTTTTTACGAGAAAACTACAAGTCCCAGCTCCTTGAAATTTGGTCACCATCCGCCCACGGGCCACGGGACCACTCGTACCACGTTTCGGATTTTTTCGACCACCGGCCGAGATTTTGCGAATTTTTTAATTTATTTTTTGAAATGTATTTTTTACGAGAAAACTACAAGTCCCAGCTCCTTGAAATTTTGTCACCATCCGCCCACGGGCCACGGGACCACTCGTACCACGTTTCGGATTTTTTCGACCACCGGCCGAGATTTTGCGAATTTTTTAATTTATTTTTTGAAATGTATTTTTTACGAGAAAACTACAAGTCCCAGCTCCTTGAAATTTGGTCACCATCCGCCCACGGGCCACGGGACCACTCGTACCACGTTTCGGATTTTTTCGACCACCGGCCGAGATTTTGCGAATTTTTTAATTTATTATTTGAAAAGTATTTTTTACGAGAAAACTACAAGTCCCAGCTCCTTGAACTTTGGTCACCATCCGCCCACGGGCCACGGGACCACTCGTACCACGTTTCGGATTTTTTCGACCACCGGCCGAGATTTTGCGAATTTTTTAATTTATTTTTTGAAATGTATTTTTTACGAGAAAACTACAAGTCCCAGCTCCTTGAAATTTGGTCACCATCCGCCCACGGGCCACGGGACCACTCGTACCACGTTTCGGATTTTTTCGACCACCGGCCGAGATTTTGCGAATTTTTTAATTTATTTTTTGAAATGTATTTTTTACGAGAAAACTACAAGTCCCAGCTCCTTGAAATTTGGTCACCATCCGCCCACGGGCCACGGGACCACTCGTACCACGTTTCGGATTTTTTCGACCACCGGCCGAGAGTTTGCGAATTTTTTAATTTATTTTTTGAAATGTATTTTTTACGAGAAAACTACAAGTCCCAGCTCCTTGAAATTTTGTCACCATCCGCCCACGGGCCACGGGACCACTCGTACCACGTTTCGGATTTTTTCGACCACCGGCCGAGAGTTTGCGAATTTTTTAATTTATTTTTTGAAATGTATTTTTTACGGGAAAACTACAAGTCCCAGCTCCTTGAAATTTTGTCACCATCCGCCCACGGGCCACGGGACCACTCGTACCACGTTTCGGATTTTTTCGACCACCGGCCGAGAGTTTGCGAATTTTTTAATTTATTTTTTGAAATGTATTTTTTACGGGAAAACTACAAGTCCCAGCTCCTTGAAATTTGGTCACCATCCGCCCACGGGCCACGGGACCACTCGTACCACGTTTCGGATTTTTTCGACCACCGGCCGAGAGTTTGCGAATTTTTTAATTTATTTTTTGAAATGTATTTTTTACGAGAAAACTACAAGTCCCAGCTCCTTGAAATTTGGTCACCATCCGCCCACGGGCCACGGGACCACTCGTACCACGTTTCGGATTTTTTCGACCACCGGCCGAGAGTTTGCGAATTTTTTAATTTATTTTTTGAAATGTATTTTTTACGAGAAAACTACAAGTCCCAGCTCCTTGAAATTTTGTCACCATCCGCCCACGGGCCACGGGACCACTCGTACCACGTTTCGGATTTTTTCGACCACCGGCCGAGATTTTGCGAATTTTTTAATTTATTTTTTGAAATGTATTTTTTACGAGAAAACTACAAGTCCCAGCTCCTTGAAATTTGGTCACCATCCGCCCACGGGCCACGGGACCACTCGTACCACGTTTCGGATTTTTTCGACCACCGGCCGAGATTTTGCGAATTTTTTAATTTATTTTTTGAAATGTATTTTTTACGAGAAAACTACAAGTCCCAGCTCCTTGAAATTTGGTCACCATCCGCCCACGGGCCACGGGACCACTCGTACCACGTTTCGGATTTTTTCGACCACCGGCCGAGATTTTGCGAATTTTTTAATTTATTTTTTGAAATGTATTTTTTATGAGAAAACTACAAGTCCCAGCTCCTTGAAATTTGGT